>NC_091757.1:21115357-21405357 GCF_043380555.1 Nothobranchius furzeri
TTGTCTGGAGGTCTCCCACAGAAAGGTTTTGGTGAGTAGACATCATCGCCTGCATTCTAACAGGTTGTTTCATTGTTTTAGTTTAGTTAATAAAAGAGAGCTCACTTCCTGAACTCTTCAGTTCTAACGAGCTCCCCTGTTCGGCCGACTGGGTCGGTTAAGCATCAGGAACCATCCTACAGGTCAGACCTTCTTTGCAACCCTGCAAAGCTGCATCAGATGCAAAATAGTTCTGCCAGATTCCAGCAGTCACCTGGAAGGTATCTCAGACCAGAGGTTCGGTGTGGTGGAACTACATGCTGCAAATACCACAGAAGTCAAACTCCACCGGCAGTCTGTCCGTGTCGACTGCTCCGGACCCCATGGATCACTGGGAGCCTTCACCACAAAGAGTTTGTAGATTCTGCAAAAGTGGCATGGGATGGTTGTATTCATGGATAAGTTTGTTAAGCCATACAGTCAGACCTCGTCGTGTTCTGTGTCCCGTCAGCGTTACCCATCTTGTGCTCTCTAGGTTCCTGCTCATACCTTTGAGCTTTTGTTTTGGCTTCCAGTGTTTGGTACGCAAGGCTTAGATGCAAGCCCTGATTGGTCGCGACTCCTCCTGAATAAAGGATTATTGTTTTTGAACTCAAACTCAGTGTCGTTCTGGGTTTTCTGCACCTTGGGTCCAACCCTCTACTCAACGTGACAGACCTATCTCATAACCCAGACATCACAGTTTTCTAACACACTTCATTAGGGTTAGCTACATAGCATTGAGGAGTGGCAACATATGTAACACATGCTCAACAAGATGTGATGCTCCATACAAATATGAAATATCAATCTGATTGGTCTTTGAATGTTTAATCAGAAGATTCTAGTTTCGATTACTCATCAGGGACCATAAACACACTTCACATTGATTCAGACAGTATATAGTTTATTGAAGGAATTCAATTATTTTCCCTAAACAAATGATTGTACAAGACAAGGTATGAAAGGAATGGTGGGGTGGAAGCAAGGCCGGATTAACCATATGGGCAACTGGTCAATTGCCCTGGGCCCACGAACTCTAAGGGCCCAGGGCAGCAAGGGCGGGCAAAGTACTGTATCTGTAATCTCTCGCTTCATATTAAACTAGGGTGACCATACGTCTGGTTTTCCCCGGACATGTCCACTTTTCACTCTGGGCGTCTGGACTGGGGGTTCTTGATGAAAATGTCCAGTGTTCCATCCAGGAGCAGGGATCAAATTATGGGGAGCTGTACTGTATATCCTACACATCCGGGGGAGCCGAAAAAAAAGTTTTCTACCTATATTACATCATTTATGGACTCTTTTGAGCAGAGAGCACAGAGAGCGGCAGAGCGCTGATCGTTGCTGCGCAGCGCTCCAGGCTGCTGCGTCCAGCGCACGGTCCATTCTCAAAGCGGCACAACCAAAAAACTATAATTAGCACACGATCGTTGATGTCCGCACATGTTCTCTGCTTTCTGTCTTATTTGTGCCTGGCGCTCTGCTACTGCGGAGCTCATCACCTGTGCTGCGGTGATGTCACCTCACTGACGCAGCATCGAAACGCGCTCTCCGCTTTGCGGTCAGGAGATCCCTTTGATCTGCTCAGAAGTAACTGATGAGGTGAAAAAGTAAGAATCCAGGTCGCAGTTTTTCTGGAGAGTTTAGAGGAGATGCAGGAAGATGAGAGACAGACAGGACAGGAAAATAGTTCAATAAAAACAAGAAAACAAAACAAAAAGTAAAATGTAGGTAGATTTATCTCCACGACACGTTTTTACCTGTATAAAGCAATAAGTTACACACATGTAATAATTATACATCTGATACAATTCAGATCACCTTCAATACTCAGTCACACAGCCAGGGCCGTTTCAAGACATTTTGGGGGCCAAGGCAAAATGACCCCCCCACCCCCCAATAACTGGGCTCCCCAGAAGCCTCTGTGCAGTACATACCCTCTCCAGGAGTGTTAGTTATACAGTGTTTATAAAAGCCCCTCAGACATTACTGACATGTTCTAATATTATCAGATGAAAAACTAAATTATCAGACATGCTGTCTCATCTGCTTCTTTTCTAAACTTGCAAAAAGTAACAAAACCATTTGAAAGCCACTATTTGTGGATTCTCTGTAAGTTTCCATGGAGTGTGTGACAACTTATTTTTTCATTGATCCTATCGTCTAATCTCACAGCTGAAACAAGCATCCTTAATAATCTGTGCACAGTAAGAGTAACCTTGTTGCAGCACTAAAGCAGAAAAATTAGATTTTGCATTAAATATGCAAAATATTTACATATGAATTGTTTTAGAGCCCTTTTATTGGCAGAATCTGATATTAATTTAGTTCTTACAACAAAATGGGTCCCAACATGGTTTGTGTGGCGTTGCCATAGTGTGACGTCATAGGCACAGATCCCCTGTCCTCTTGTTTGGAAATGGAAATATGGTCACCCTATTAAACAAACTGTCCACCCGGGCTTTTGTGCTGCACAGAGACGCTTTGCTGCCTATGACTGAACGTCAGTTGAGAGTCAGACTCATGCAGACTGACCAATGAAGAGAGGGCCTCAAGTTAAGACCCTCTCCTCATTGGTCAGTCCACACGAGGTGGGTCAAAGGTTACCCTGAGCGGGTTATGTGATGTCAGGCATTCAAGTATTGAGTATATTTACTGCATATTACAGTAAAATATTCTGTATGTGACCACATTATGGTGATCCTTGGGTCGTGATGATGGGGCCCTTGAATATTGTTGCCCAGGGTACAACAAAGTGTTAATCTGGCCCTGGATGGAAGCTAGATGTTTTAGCAAAACCTTTCTTACGTATCTGACGGTTTGTGGAGTCTGGGTTGTAAAATCAATTTGACTGTAATTCTTGTAAACTACAGATTTGTTTATAAACCATCTGACGCAATTTGTGTTGAGTCTACACACCCATGTGTGGAGATCCTGGTGCGATCCAGGGGGTCAAGAGGTCAGGATGGACCCTGCCGATGGCGTGGACTTCTAGGTACCAGGAACTCGTAGATTAGCTCTGATGCGACCCGTCTGGTCTGGGATCTCTCCAAGTCACGACAAGAAGCCAAATTGGCCGGACCGGGAGTCAGCTAGAAACTGACAAGATCAGGAAGTAATTTCTGTTTAATCAGCTTCTATTCATAAAACACTGGGCCGTTTCTTCTCAGTGTGAAGTGGATGTTAAACATTAATAATAACCTTATCATGTGTATGAGTACACTGATAGATTCAAACATTTTGTTCATTCAACACATTTGATTATTTCAGTTGTAAAGTCACTTATGAACTTTAGGGAAGATGAACTTTATTCGGAGTGAAGATGCAGGAGTCTCGCTTCTGCATGAGACCTTGGCTGAAGATGTCGTGTCGTGGTGACAAGCTCTGGTGCAGAGCTCTCTGGTTTGGAGGCCAGACAGATGTAATGCGACCCTGGGTGTGTGACGCAGTGTGTAGCTGCAAATTAAAAGTTAATTTCTGGTCATGTTGATGAAAACGTGACCTTTGATCTGCTACACACACTTCAGAAGACGAGACTTTTACTGCTTATAAAATTATTTCTTTCAATCTACAGGTTTGCAATCGTGTTCTGTGTTATCTACCATGAATGTTCTGAAGTGATTTTATGACCAATTAACTATCAGTTACATTCACATAATAATATTATATTAACAAATGATTGTTTAATAGATTTACTCCATATATTAAGTGTCTCAGAAAGGGGAAGGGCTGAGGGTCGTGGTGAACATCTACACACATTTATCAGATCTGGTTGGTCAAAGTTAATAGACAACCATTTTATTAAAAGTGAATCACTTCCTTTTCCCCCAGTTCCACCAGAACTCCCAGTTCAGCCAAAGCTCACAGCTCATGCTGAATGACCATCCTACGGCGATTAAACCAGATTTTTCTGTGGAATAACTTCAGCAGCACATGAACCATCCTTTTGAATCAACAATTATTATTTGCTCAATCCATCAGCCACTCATCAGACATGAAACGGTCCACCAGAAGCTACCTGGGAAGTATCTTCTGAGCAGTCGTGCGTTTGCTGAGGGTGTCTACGACCTTCAGACACATCAGAAGTCCACTCCCTCGCTCTGACAGTCGGCTTCACCTGCAGACCGGATCTCCAGAGCTTCCATGATCCAGGGTGTGTGGACTAAACAATGGTGTCAGAGTGGTTGGTATTAATCTGATAACTTGTTAAATTACATCCAGCAAACAGCCAAATGTGTTTAATAAACCAGACATCACCTTTCTGAGTCACTTAGAAAACTCTTAAACACACCAGGTCATCAGAGTTCATTCATTGTCTCATTCAACATCACTGTGTCACCATTCATGATCATTAGCTTTTCATCATCATTAATAAAGTAATAAATAGATTTTTATAAACTATATTTTTGTCTCTGTGTTAAATTATTATAAAGTGTTGTTTCCCTGGATTAACCAAAGTTTCACCACATATCCGATATTAAAGGCTGAATAATAATTTTATGGAATATTATATTTTATTCATTACCTTTAAATATTGGTAATTTGTTAAAAGTAACCACCTACAAGTCGTTACATTGCCCAACCTGTTTTGATGACTACCATCCTCCTAAAGCAGCGAGGGACGGTTCCAAAATAGATAAACATGATCAAGAAACCCGCCTTACACGTTGGACACACAGTTTGGAGCCAGGTACGGCTGGAACGGGTAATGTCCAGTGTCTTCTTCACTGTGAGGAGCCTACACCTTGGGTTTTACTCAGAAGGATTTATTCCAACCAGTAGACTTGAGTCATGGGTGGGGCTAAGGGGTACCTCACTTCAGTGGTTCTGCTCATATCTGTCAAACAGAGTTTTCAAGGTCCAGTTGGGTAATTGTTCCTCTGCATTCCTCCCACTTCCATGGGGAGTCCCGCAGGAATCTGTGCTTGGGCCTCTCCTGTTTTCAATTTACATCCTTCCCCTGGGTTTCATCCTGAGGAAATATGGCCTGGGCTATCATATTTATGCAGATGATTGCCAGATCTACCTGGCTTTGAAAAAACCAGTCTCCATCTCTCTTCTGGACCAATGTTTGGCTGAAGTGAGGGTTTGGCTTGCCAATAATTTCCTTAAGCTAAATGATTCTAAGTCTGAGGCACTCCTGATGACCCCTAACCAAACAACACAAGTTTCTTCTGATTTGGCCACTCTCCCTTTTGACCTCAAGCAGTGTGTTACCAACCTGGGGTGAAATTTGATACACAGTTTTCCATGGGCCCTCAGATTAACGCGGTGGTCAGATCGTGTTTTTATCAGCTGCGCAGACTAGTCCGCTTAAAACCGATCCTGAAACGAGCACACCTGGAATCCGTAATCCATGTTTTTATCACCTCTCGACTGGATTATGCAAATTCCATTTTAATTGGTTTACCTGCCTCCGCTCTTAACAGGCTTCAAGTCGTACAGAACGCGGCAGCCAGGTTTTTAACAAACACTCCTAGGAGAGAACATATCACGCCTGTACTGGCGCGGCTCCACTGGCTACCCGTAAACTTTAGGGTCAAGTTTAAAATCCTGATTTTTGTTTTTAAGGCCCTGAACGGTCTGGCACCGGATTACCTGTCGGATCTTGTCACTAGATATGTGCCAAACCGGGCGTTGAGGTCTGCTGATTGCCTGCTGCTTCGTGTTCCATTAATGAAATACAAAACGCGGGGGGCAGCGTGCTTTTGTCTATGCTGCTCCGACACTCTGGAATGCTCTTCCTCTTTCGGTGAGGCTGGCACCATCCCTCCTCCGGTTCAAATCGCTGCTGAAGGCTCACTTTTACGACCAGGCATTTTTAAATCCCTGACTTTTATTATTTTATTGTGTCTTTTTATTGACTGTAATTATCTGCCTTGTTGTGCATTTTATTGTTGACCGTGTATTGTTTTATATTGTGTTTTTACTTTTTATTCTGTACAGCACTTTGGTCGGCTGCCATGCCGTTTTTAAATGTGCTTTATAAATAAAGATGGTATGGTATGGTATGGTAGTACAAAGGTCAGTTTGGGTTCAGGAACCAGTCAGGTGAAAAACATATTGTAACTAAATCATGCAGGTGAAATTCAGTGCTGTTACGGGTAATACAGTAAGTACACCCGCACTTTTAGTTGAGCATTTAGTTTTAGACCCAGTCTTGTTTTACAAGCTGCTAATTCAGAGATGAACCAAAGACTGGTTTTACCAGACGAATAATGTTTCTGCCTTGCATATTTTAATTTAATGTAATTTTTACCAACATGCCAACCGCAAGTTCTGAGTTACTATTTTAATTATTTCTATGTTAAGTATTTAATTTTAATTTGTATTTAGTATTAATTACATAAACCCACACTTCTAATGACGCGATCATAATAACCAGGTGACACATTCTAAACATAGTGTGGTCATTTGTGACATCACCCATATCATTAACAGACCTCCTCCCAGTGACTTCCATTCAAATCCAAACGGATAGAGTCCATGTAAAGAGCCTACCGAGGCCCGTGAAGATCAAAGTCCTCACAGTGGAACCGTTTGTGCTCATTTACACTCCTCTCAGTCTGCCGCACCGGGCCAAAGATTACTGCAGAGGCTCTGGCTGGATTTCATCTACCTCAGCACAAGCTCTTGATTGCTTTGATCCCGCTCACCTGGCGGGGTGCACACCACAGCGCACGCACGCATGCTGGCAACACGCAGCGGAGTCAGCATGCAGGAAAAGGATGAACGCAAACAGGGGCAGGCACACCTGTGGTCAGCAGCAGTTACTGCCTCTTTTAATGGGCACGAGGTCTACAAATACTGATGCTGTTTCTAGAGTAGCACCTAAAATGCTCCTAAAATCAGACTTTACAATGTCAGCAGGTGCATCAGCAGTATCAGTGCATCCAGCACGCACCACAGCAGCTGCATTGTTGTGTTAATCGTCTTTTGTGTGAGTTTGGGACAATAAATCTTTCATTTCTTTTACAAACAAGCCCAGAACTGAGTGGAACATGAATCAATATTTGAAATATATCAGTTTTTGTGTAATGAATGAATCTAAAATACAGATTCCTTTTTTATGGAATAACAGAAATACATCAACTTTGTCATGATAATCTCATTTTCTGACCAGCATCTGTAGATTTTAGATAGTTGTTGGGGTTCAAACTGAGAAGGAAAGCTGACAGAGCTGTGCAGTGATCCAAAGGACAAATGGGATTGCAGGCCAACGTTTAAACATCTGGCAGCCAGGTTATTGTGGAAACTGAGGAGGACTACAGCTGAAAGCTAAAATAAAACAGGAAGCAGTTATGATGTCCTACCTTCACCTTCCCTACGATCCCTCTTGAGGCCTCACAACCTGCCAAGCAACTGAATCTGCTGCTGAAAAACGCTGTTTTTCAAGTTCTTGGAGGGTCCAACTATGTTTTCATATGCTTGAAAAAAACTAAAGATGGAAACGTTCAGGCTTTTGGAATTCACTCCACTAAAAACAACGCATGGATAAGATGACCGTGGCTTGACCTAGGCAAGGATGCAGCCATAGAGCCACCGAATAACAATAATATTAATACAAATGAGTCATGTGGTAAGATTCCAGTCAGGGGTGTGAGCCGCAGCCCTGCTCATCTCCTCTCAGACACACTGAGCTGCAAATACCCAGACTTTACAGAAAAGATGGAAAATTCTCAGGTTCACCAGAGGTTTTCTCAGATATCTGACAGAACTTTATTTATTCACTCCTGTTATTCCAGTTTGAACCCTTAGAGTACAGTCCAGTATCACACCGAGTTGTGGCTGTGCTTCAGGAGACAGTCAGTCTCCAGCAGAAAGAGACTACACGCTCCACTAGCTTGTCTGGATTGCATTAAAGTTGGATGTAGAGCCAGTTTTCCAATTGGAGGCAGTGGATGCGTCTATTTCTGTTACAGATGTGTACTGGAGTGCAAAATGTGTCTCGGTGTGAGAACACATTATTCCTCTGCAAAAGGAGTCCTTCTGGGAGTAATGCATTACTCGGTAACTACTAGAGGTGGGTAGAGTACTCCCTAAAAATAATCCAGGGGCTTAGTAAATATCATTCTAATTATAAGTTCATACTGCAGGCAAAAGTGCATTAAGTCCACTTTTTCCCCACGTGACCCATATCTGATACAGAATCAGCACAGATCCAATTTTTTTAATTGTGATCCATGTCACTTGAATATGTAGAACTGATTCCGACACATCTGATGTTTTTGAAAGCGACTGCAGTCTGAATGGTCCTGTTGCATTAAATCCGTCTCCTACGTCACTGAGTCAGCGGAGGTGAGTGTCGTGTGGATGTTCCTGAGGCGAAGCGCTGACTGAATGGTTCAGGTCAGGAGTCTGCCTGGACTTCCTGTTTTAGGTTTTGGAATTAAACATACAGGAGATGTTTTAAATCAGAGTATTTCAACTCAGGACTGGACAAGATCTTACTCACATAGGCTACGACATGCCTGTCGCAGTCATATACCTGATAGAGAACGCCACTCAAACAGTGGGTGGAGAACCCAACCTCAAGGTGGAACTCTTTGTCACAATCGGGAAGCGCCAGACACGGAGCTGAGCACAGTGCGGCCTTTAAGTCACCCATGGCCTGCGGTTGCTGCACAGTCCACTCGAAAGGCACATCCTTTTTCAGCAGGGCGGTCAGAGGTCTCGCCATCTCTTCGTAGTTCTCTACAAACGAACTGGCGAGAAATGTTGCTCATGCCAAGAAAACTCAGAAGTTCAGAGACGTACGTTGGTGCATTGACGTTGGCAACGCCCTGGACTCTACCATGTTGCGGCTGCACACCCTGTGGTACCACAAGGAGGCCAACAAACTGTACTTTTGACCTGCACCACTGACCTTTGGTGAGGGAGATTTTTGCACCTGCACCTGCAGCTGTGAGCTGACCCATGACGAATCAGAATAGATCGACAAAGATGATGGCACCTCACTCCCGAGGGTCGGGGCAGGCTTTGTCCAAGAAAATGTTGAAATCAGAGGGTGAGTTGGAGTAGCCAAATGGACACTTTGTGAAGGTGTACCGGCGGTTGGCGAAGGTGAAGGCTAGTTTATATTAGTCAGACTCACGGACTGGGATCTTCCAGGATCCAGACGCGAGGTCAAGGGTGGAAAATTATTTAGCATCTCTCATCTTTAGAAGTTCTTGTTCCAGGTGGACCATGGGCCACCGAGGCAAAGGAACTTGTTGGTTGTGTTTCCTGTAGTCAATGGTTAGTCACAACTTACTGTTAGGTTTCCGTACCAGCCACAACGAAGCTGAGTATGTGCTGTTGCAGGGTTGAATGTTACTCTTTTCCAAGAGGCTGTTGACGATTCCCTGGACTGGTCCATGTGACGCCAGGGGAATCTTGTATTGATGCATGAAATTGGGCGGTGCGTGTGGTGGTGTAGGAATCCTTACCTCATGGATAGTAGTCAACCCAAAGTCTAAGGAGCCGACTGGCAAGGCAGCTTTATAGAGCACATTTCAAACACAGAGGCAGTTCAAAGTGCTTTACAATTGTCAGGACATGATATGAAAGAGAGTCTTTGTGTTTTAGTAGGAGCTGACATAGTTCGTCTCGTTCAACCTCATTCATAAGAGCATCGGCTTGGCCCATGACCTTTTCAATGAGAGAGAGAACATCAGAGGGCGGCTCCGAAGGATGCTGCGGTGACAGTTCTGGAGGGGCTGAGCTCAGCGGGGAGCTTTTGGTTTCCCCATGCTCAGGGCAACCTACCGCAAGACAGTGAAGGTCAAGTTCAGGAGGAAGATCTGTGGGCAGGGGTCTTCAACACCCGCCCAAAGTCCCCCCCCCCCCCTTCTAGATCGATAACTGGGACAAGGTGCTTCAACAGATCAATATCAAGGATCAAAGGCATGTGACCAAGATCAGAGATGTACACAGTGTGTCATCGTCTTAGAACCGACCGTGAAGTGAAGAAGAGGTACGGAAGACGAGGTCATGTCACCTGGGCAATCATTCAATGCACATGACGTTAGTTCTGGTGGTCGACCTCCACCTCCAGAGGCTAGGCAGAGGTGGTCGAAAAGAGAATGGGACATGAGAGTGAGGTCTGAATCATTTCAAACCGTAAAAACAGAATGATTTGCCTGGAATGGCTTGTCGGACGGGAATAAAAACATGGGATGATCAGCCCGTTACAGGACTTTAGCTTTTTGGTTGTAATGGTGGGTTTAGAGAGTGCTCTTAATTCTAGTTACACCAAGCATTACACCAATAAAACAAACACATTAACTCCCTATTGAAGGTAAAACAACGTTATAACCACAAGCTTTAGTAGCGTTAGACCTGGTTGTGTTAGATGAGTCAGAGCTACAGCTGAGATAAGGAGTTAGGACGAGAGATGCATACACATTTCCATTTCATTTGACTATTATTGATTGCTTTTATACTTTCCTGACCTTTTTTCAGTTCTGAGCTACTGTTATTAAATTGCTCTTCCACTTTTAAATTCAGTAATTGCTTTCACAAGCTTTTACATTTCCCTTACAAATATTCTAGGGTTTTTTGTTTAGTTCTGTATGTGTACCTTTTTGGTACACATAGTTTACTACATCCATATTTTTCAGTTCACATAATCTTCGTACACATAGCACATACAGTATAGCGTACATATAGTCCGTCAGACGCCATCTGTGAGGGTCTCTGGTCAAATGTCCTGTGTGTGTTTTTGATGAGTTGCTGAGTTCCACCAGATGTCCTCGTTGCCTGGGAATGACGTTGCTGCCTTCTCCGACCATCTCCTAGCATCTGCTTCCTCATGGTCTGGGATCTGGTTTCTTCTGGCGTTCTAGACTGTTCTCTGGGGAGTCCTGTCTTCTGGCTTCGCTGTTGTCATGGTCTGTGTCTGTGTCTCACCTCATGTGTCTCCTTTTGTCCTCAGTCGTCTCTAGGTGCTCCTTTTGTGTCTTCTAGCGCCCTCATGTGTCGTGTCTGCATCTTCCTCATGTGTCTCCTGGTGTTCCCCATTTGCCCTCTAGGTTTCCCTCCTCAGACTTCCCTCTCCCAGGTCCTGTGCTCTCTTGGCCCCCTCTTAGGCACGCCCCTGTAGTTTCCTTCTGTAGTGTTTTCTTTTAATGTCAGCTTCCCCTTAGAATATTAGTTATGGTTCATGCCTTCTGGTCTTTTGTTTTTTCTCTTAGGTCATTTTCCTTTGTTACAGCCTTTCATTATTTAGTGTGCTTTTTCCCACCAGTGTTTTCTTCCTCCTCCCTGAGTTGGTAATTGTGTTCACCTGGTCCATCTCCCCACACACCTGTAATTCATCTCCCTCTCATCTTCCCAGTCTATTTAAGCCCTGTCTTGTCACTCTGTGTTTGTTGGTTCATTGTTGTATGTGTCAGCGTTGTTCTGTCTCTCTCGAGTTTCTTCTAGTCCGTGCTCATGAGTGTGCTTCTGTTTTGTTTTTTGAGCGTTCAGTGTGTTTTTGAGATTTAGTCTGGTTCTTGTGTTTTTTCGACTTTTGGTGCATCCTCCTTAAAATAAAGGAATTTATTTTCTTTAACCACTCCTGCCTCGAGTCGTTCTGGGGATTCTGCATCTTGGGTCCAAACCTCCTGCTCTCAATGTGACTGCTGCGGTTCTCGATGGTCTAGCTCTGGCTTTTCTTAACTAATCCTGCGTACGTCATGAGTTGTCAAGGCTGCAAAGTGCAGAACTGCTTATCTATCCTCTTTAAATAAAGCTTGTTTTCCTTGGCACATTAATGACTTTATAACTTCATATAAAATCCCCATATAATAATCAATATCAATAATCAAAATTCATATTTTGTTGAATGAACATGTTTAAATCCAAAGTCTTTTATTATTGTGTCCTGTACTCTACATTAATGAATGATGGGTTGAAATGAGTATTTTTCTGTAATGATTTATTTCAGATCTGAAATTACACCAGATTAGTATTTGTTCATTTTAATAATTTAATCTATCAGTATGAACACAGTAATACTACAATATGATTATTAATGTAAAACATTCATGCTTCAACCGTCACCTAATCGTGGTGGAGGAGTTTGAGAGCCCTAATGATCCTAGGAGCTATGTTGTCTGGGCCCTGGTAGGGTCTCCCATGACAAATTGGTCTTAGGTGAAGGGTGAGACAAAAAACGGTTCACAGGATCTTTCATGGAGGTAAAGTCAAAGAGTCGGAGTACCCAGCCCGGAGGGTTACCGGGGTCCCACCCTGGAGCCAGGCCTGGGGTTGGGGCCTGTGAGCAAGCGCCTGGTGGCTGGGCTTTCGCCCATGGGGCCCGGCCGGGCCCAGCCCGAACCGGATACATGGGCTTATCCAACTGTGGATCCACCACCCGCAGGAGGAACTTGAAGGGTCCGGTGCAATGTGGATCGGGTGGCAGACCAAGGCGGTTTGATCCCCAGACAAGAAAACTGGTTTTTGGGACATTGAACGTCACCTCGCTGGCGGGGAAGGAGCAGGAGCTTGTGGCAGATATAGTCGGACTCACCTCGACACATAGCATTGGCTCTGGAACCCAAGTCCTTGAGAGGGGTTGGACACTCTCCTTTGCTGGAGTTGCTCCGGGTGAGAGGCGGAGAGCTGGGGTTGGCTTTTTGTTAGCCCCAAGACCCTCTGCCTGTGTGTTGGGGTTCACCCCGGGGGACGAGAGGGTAGCTTCCCTGCGCCTTTGGGTCGGGGAACGGATCCTGACTGCTGTTTGTGCTTATGGGCCAAATATCAGTTCAGAGTACCCACCCTTTTGGAGTCCCTGGGATGAGTGCTAGACAGTGCTCCATCAGGGGACTCCACTGTCCTGCTGGGGGACTTCAATGCTCACGTGGGCAATGACAGCTTGACCTGGAGGGGTGTGATTGGGAGGAACGGCCCACCTGATCTGAACTTGAGTGGTGTTTCTTTATTGGACTTCTGTGCAAGCCGCAGTTTGGCCATAATGAACACCATGTTCGAACATAAGGATGCCCATTGGTACACTTGGTACCAGGGCAGCCTAGGTCGCAGGTCGATGATAGACTTTGTAGTCGTATCTTCTGCGGCCGTGTGTTTTGGACACCCGAGTGAAGAGTGGAGCGGAGCTGTCAAATAATCACCACCTGGTGGTGAGTTGGATCAGATGGCAGAGGAAGATGCTGCGTAGACCTGGCAGACCCAAACGCATAGTGAGGGTCTGCTGGGAACGATTAGCAGAAGAACCTGTCAAGACGATCTTCAACTCCCATCTCCGGCAGAGCTTTGACCGCATCCCAAGAGCAGTGGGGGACATTGACTCCGAATGGGCCTTGTTCTACTCTGCAATTGTTGAGGCGGCTGTTGCTAGCTGTAGTCGCAAGGTGGCCGGTGACAGTCATGGTGGCAACCCCCGTACCCGCTGGTGGGCACCAGAGGTTCGGGGAGCCATCAGGCTGAAGAAGGAGGCCTACAGGGCGTGGCTGGTCTGTGGATCTCCGGAGGCAGCAGACAGGTACCGGATAGCCAAGTGGGGTGCAGCAGTGGCAGTTGCCGAGGCAAAATATCGGGCATGGGAGGAGTTTGGTGAGTCCATGGAGAAAGACTATCCATCGGCTCCAAAGAGGTTCTGGCAAACTGTCCGGTGCCTCAGGAGAAGAAGGCAGCAACTCGCTCACACTGTTTACAGTGGGGATGGGGAGCTGCTTACGTCAACTGGGGCTATAGTCGGACGGTGGAAGGAATACTTTGAGGAGCTCCTCAATCCCACCCATGTGTATTCCGAGGAGAAGCCAGAGCCGTGAGACCTGGGGATGGACTGTCCAATCTCGGGGGCAGAAGTTGCTGAGGTAGTCAAACAACTACACAGCGGCGGAGCCCCGGGGGCGGATGGATTGGTCCTGGGTATCTCAAGGCTATGGATGTTGTAGTGCTGTCGTGGTTGACACGTCTCTGCAACATTGCGTGGTCATCGGGGACAGTTCCTGTGGAGTGGCAGAACGGGGTGGTAGTCCCCATCTTTAAGAAGGGTGACCTGAGGGTGTGTTCCAACTATAGGGGGATCATACTCCTCAGCCTCCCGGGAAAGGTCTACGCCAAGGTACTGGAGAGGAGGGTCCGATCGATAGTTGAATCTCAGATTGAGGAGGAGCAATGTGGTTTTTGTCCTGGCTGTGGAACTGTGGACCAACTCTATACCCTTGCAAGGGTGATGGAGGGGGCATGGGAGTTTTCCCAACCAATCCACATGTGTTTTGTGGATTTGGAGAAGGCTTATGACCGTGTCCCCAGGGGCACCCTGTGGGGATGCTCCAGGAGTATGGGGTGGGTGGCTTTCTGTTAAGGGCCATTCAGTCCAGAGGAGCGTGAGTTTGGTCCGCATAGCCGGTAGTAAGTCGGACCTGTTCCCGGTGAGGGTTGGACTCCGCCAGGGCTGCCCTTTGTCACCGGTTCTGTTCATTACCTTTATGGACAGAATTTCTAGGCGCAGTCGTGGTGTGGAGTGTGTCGAGTTTGGTTGCAGGAGAATCTCGTCTCTGCTTTTTGTGGATGATGTGGTCCTCCTAGTTTCATCCAGCTCTAACCTTCAGCTCTTGCTGGATAGGTTTGCGGCCGAGTGTGAAGCGGGCTGGGATGAGGATCAGCACCTCCAAATCTGAGACCATGGTTCTCGACCAGAAAAGGGTGGCTTGCCAACTCCGGGTCGGGGGAGAGGACCTACCTCAAGTGGAGGAGTTTAAGTATCTTGGGGCCTTGTTCACGAGTGAGGGTAAGAGGGATCGGGAGATCGACAGGTGGATTGGTTCGGCGTCTGCAGTGATGCGGACGCTGATCCGATCTGTTGTGGTGAAGAGGGAGCTGAGCCAGAAAGCCAGGCTCTCGATTTACTGGTCGATCTACGTCCCAATCCTCACCTATGGTCATGAGCTTTGGGTAATGACCAAAAGAACGAGATCGCGGATAAAAGCGGCCGAAATGAGTTTCCTCCGCAGGGTGGCTGGGCTCAGCCTTAGAGATAGGGTGAGGAGCTCGCACATTCGGGAGGCACTCGGAGTAGAACCGCTGCTCCTCCAGATCGAAAGGAGCCAGTTGAGGTGGTTTGGGCATCTGGTCAGAATACCTCCTGGACGCCTCCCTGGGGAGGTGTTCCGGGAATTACAGTTTAGAGCTAAAGGAGAAGACAAAGTTACAGCACAGATAACAGTGGAGACGATACAGCATAAGAAACTATTCATGTAAAGGCTGATGAGTACATTAGGGTTTTAGTTGTTTTTAACAAACACTAGGGTTGGGGCACATCTGAGGTCATGGGGAAGCTGATTCCATATGTGAGCAGCATATTAACTAAATGTATCTCCACCTTGTTTGGTTCTGACCCGTGGTTCTACCAGCTGATTGTGTCCAATGTAGTGTAGTCCAGCCGATTAGAAATAAAAGCATGAATAAGTTCCTCTAAGTCTGGTCTGGACATGAGACCTCTGACTTGATATTTGATGAAGGTGATAAAACGCCAATTTAGTTATAACCTTAAAATGTCTAGAGAAGTTCAGGTCGGAGTCAATGATAACACCAAGATTTCTAATCGGTCACGTGTGAGCCAGGAGGAGGTTAGGACACAAGATGCAGAAACCCAGAACGACACAAGGCAGGAGCGAAATCAAAGTAAAATCCTTTATTTAGGAAGAGATTCCAAAATTCAAAAATCCAAAAAGGGCAGAAAGCCAAGCCAAAAGTCAGTAAGCCGACTGAAGAAAACAAAAAGCTCTTTGATGAGCAAAACCTAGAGTTTCACGAGGAGGAACAGAACAACACTGACAACGACAATGTACCGACAAATGAAGAAATACACTCCTCGATGTCTAATGGCTTTATTGACAAGGATGAAGGAGCCCTGTGGCGACATACAAAGCTAAGTGAGCAGAAGCTAACGGCAGCGTGAAGCAGCAGTATGGGCTGAAGACCAAAGCTAAGCAATGCGATAAAATAGGTAAATAAATGCAGCGTGGCTTAGCATGCATACTGACAATGTGACCATTACATTAGCTTAACAAGCAGGTGAAGACTTACAGATACAAGTCGAACAGTAGCATGGATAGACAGCAGTGTGATGGTTGAGCAGCAGCAATCGAAATGAGAAGCAGCAGTATGTACAGTGACGGATAGTCACATGTACGTGACTTCAGGCATGTCCCTGCAGGGGATAGTCACCTGTACGTGACTTCAGGCACATCCCTGAATGCACCTTTTTCCCTCGAGGCTTGATTGCAGCACACCCTAGTGGCCAGTGGTGACCTCTGCATCCCCCCAGTCCAGGAAGCCATGTGGCACACCGGCGCAGTGGACTTATGACCTAATCTACTGGCCAGTTTCAGGTACATAACGCTTGGGTGGCCGCCTTACCCTACCGAAGCCCGCTGACTTGGAGGAGGGGGGTGATGGGCACTGTTCCAGGGTCTGCGCCGCTGGGGCAGCGTCCCCGTTGGCTACGTCTGCAGGATTCTCGGCCGACATGAAGTCGCGACAAGGTATCGGCTGTGCGGTGACGGGTTTGTGCCTTGGGGCTCGGGTGGTGTGTGTGACTGATCTGGCAGGGGTCCCGCTGACCCCGGGTTGGTGGGACCTAAGTCATGTGTCTCGTCGTTGGACGCAGGCAGGGGCGAAGCGCTCTCTGGGTGAGTGCGAGGGGTGGCCGGGGTGAAGGCGCGGAGAAAGCGCCGGTTGTGCAGGGTGAGGCGGCCAGACCCATCGACCCTGACACTGTATTGGTCGTGTCCTAGTGACTCTACTACCACCCCAGATCTGTCCCATGCCCTCGGGCTACAGCCAACTAGGTTCTGGAGGAACACCGCCTCCCCAACTACGAGAGGGCGGAGCAGTCGTACGTGTTCTCTCAGAGACTCAGTGGTACTGGCCATCCGAGTCCGGAGGGCCTCTTCCTTCGCCGCCCATGCCTTATGCCAGAGCGGACGGATGTGAGGGTTGGAGAACTTCTCTAGCCTATTAACAAATGACAGCGAGTCCCTGAGGGGGCGACCAAAGATAATTTGCGTGGGCGACAGGTCGCAGTCGGGGTCAGGCGTATTACGCAGTTGCAACATCGCACGCAGAAAGCGGTCATGGTCGAGGCTCCCGGTCGGGCCGGTGTTTGAGACTAGTAGGCGCTTCGCCGTCTTGACAGCCACCTCTGCCCTTCCATTAGACTGGGGAACCCAACCGAGGACACGCGGTGCTTGACCTGCCATAAGCGGAGGAAGTCCGCTGTGCGCCCTGCCGAGAACTCCGGGCCTCCGTCACTTGACAACTACTCGGGCACACCAAACGTGGCGAAGAAAGCCCTTAAGTGACGGATAAGCCCAATGGAGCCCCCGAGATTGGTGCCTGCGGGAGAGCTCATGACTTCCACCCAGCCGGAGAGGCGATCGCCAACGACCGGGTAGTGGTGACCCCTGTAGTCGAAGAAGTCTGCAAACACCTCCTCAAATGGCGTGGATGGCGGTGATGCTGGCATTGGAGGTGTGGCCTCCTGCGAGGAGGCATTGCGGTTACAGTCTGTGCATCGCTCCCTGGTCAACTGGATATCGTTAGACATCCCAGGCCAGTATACGATGGAGCAGGCCCGACGTTCCTTTGCCGACTTGCCCTGATGGGTGGCGTGGAGGTGCTGAAGTACCGCACGACGAAGGGACGTGGGGACAACGACACGGTCGCAGTACAGCAGGACCCCATCTTGCGCATACACTGACTCACAGACCTTAGACAGGTTGGCCAGCGCCGGGTCCTTTGGGTCAATGCTGCCCCCATCTTCAGTGAGGTGAAGGAGTTGGGAGAGGCATGCATCCGCGGCCGTCTCCTGTGCAAGGAGTGGCCATGCAATGGCAGCAGACTCCAGTGCGTCACTGCAAATGGACACCATATGCGCCGACTCCTCGCTATTGGTCACATTCCATGCGCCCATGCAGCAGCCCTCATCAGAGTCAGAGGGCCAGGGATACCTGGAGGCTGCATCAGCAGCGCTGTTGCTCTTGCCAGGCAAGTGTACAATATTAAAGTGCCATGGGAGTGTGCGCTGTTTAAGCCTGAACAGGCGAGAGTTAGTTATCTCATCCAATGTCCGGTCCCCAAGGATCTTCACCAGGGGCTTATGGTCAGTGACCACAACCAGGTTGTTGCACCCCTACATGAAGTATCTGGTCTGCTCCAGACCCCATGCTACAGCCAAGGCCTCCCCCTCAATAGCGGCGTATCGCTGCTCAGCGGAGGAGAGAAAGTGTGAGCCGGCCAGAGTAATTTTCCATCCATCCGGACAGCAGCCAGGGACACCGGAGCTGCAGGTGCAGTGCTGCTGGAGGAGGAAGTATCCAATGCCGCGGCTGGACCAGTCTGGGCGGAGACAAGTGCACCTCTCCATGTCGTAGATCTCTACGCCTGCCCGAATAGAGTCCATGATGGCCAGCTTGGATGCCTGAAATGCTGCCTCTAACTCGGGTGACCACACAAATTTGCATCGAGGGCTAAGAAAGGGCTTAAATGGTGCCATTATATGTCGCAGCTGTGCGTAGTTGGCCACCTGATTGACCAGACCAAACCATCTCCTGATGTCCATGGTCGAGGTAGGCGTGGGGAAGTCCCTGATGGCTGTCAGGTACTTTGGGAGGGGCTCGATTGTATCATCAGAGACCCTGAAACCAGCAAAATCAACGTCTCTCTCGGCAAATTGAAACTTTGATGGGTTCAACACAATGCAGGATCGGCCAACGTGCGTCAGGAAGTCGATTGTTCTCCACCAATGAGTGTTAAGGTCGGTGTCATAGTGGATGGTGTCATCCACGCACCTTTCCTTCCATTCAAAGTCGGAGAGCATCGCATCAAAGCGGCGATTGTAGCCATCGCCAGACAACAGAAAGCCCTGTGGGGCTCTGGTGTAACGCCAGCGGCCGAAGGGAGTGATGAAGGTAGTGAGATGACGGTCTGACTCACACAGGGGCACGCTGTGATACCCATTCCAGGCATCAGTGACAGTCTTCCAGGTCCCTTTCGGGATCCGGCGCGCCAGGTGGAATGGGGACTCGGTTGCGAAAGTCTCACGTCTGCAGAATTTAAGAGGTGAGATATCGACGGTCCTGCTGGGGGGTTCCGTCGTGCTTCCGGGTGACCACCATCCGGTGGCACCAGGTCACTGGTTCGCCATACGGGACACATTTGATGACGCCCAGGGACTCGTCCCGAAGTAGGTCATCATGCACCCTCTGTTGCCAATGCAATGGCAAGGCCGCCGCGGTGTGGCACATCTTTGGCGTTGCCGTCGGGTCAACGTGTATTTCTATGGGTGGACCTTCCATGCATGGTAGTGGCCGATGGGGGCAAGTGTTGAATGTTGAAGATGCGTACCTGTCAAGCAGCCATGCCTTCATCCAGTGATTATTCTCTGGGGAGCATGGGAACGGCAGCTCCGTGGGGCGCAGAGGCGGGGCGCTGCGTTGAGGACATGAGCAACAAGCCACATAATGGGAAACCATGCCTCCATTGCAGACTTCTCCCAGGCATGAGACTTTGGTGAGCCCACCGCAACGGCTGGCGGCTTCAAGGTCACGGCCCACTGCCGAGTTGCCCTCACCCGTGCAGGATGGAAACCCGCTGGGCAGAAGGCCGAGGCTGGGCAGGGAGTCAAATGAGAGGTACATCGCGTGAACTGACCTGCTAACATATATCATTGCGCGGCAGGACACCACCTCACCACCAGGGGCAGCAGTGGTTAGTTTGGCAAAGAAGGCACCCTCGATGTCAATGGGGGAGATGTTCGCCGCTTATAGGTTTAGGACCACCGGGTGGAGGGCGCTGCGTGCGAAAGCGCATGCCAGAAACTCCTCCAGGGACCACAGGTCCGACTGAGCCCCAGTGTCTGCAATGGCGGACACGATGGCCTCTGCAGAGGGGCATCTGGCACCGGCTCCACTAGTGAACCTCACCTTATCATCAATCTGGATGGAGATGGGCACTCGGAGGTGGTCCCTGAGCTTTGTGCGCTGCCATTCGCCCTTGGAGAAGATGTGATGGCTGAGCCTGATCGGCGTGGGCCCATCACTGAGGCTATGCGTCCCCAAGGTGCGGGGTCGGTGCCTGCCTCTGCGGCGATCATTAGAGCAGACGTCCGACGTGACAGATGAGACCTGCGATATCACGTCATAGCATGTTGTCCGTCCAAGTGTGGCTGGTGCCGTGCCCGTCTCTTTCAGGCCTGGAAGCAGTCGGCACACATTCGATGAGGCTTGGTGTTCCAACCCCGAGATCCCTCAGAAAAAACACAGAAAGACACTTTACAATCAGGGCATATAGCCCTAGCAGACCTGTCTGGTGGGGCAGGAGAGGAAGCAGGCCATGATGGTGGCATAGCTTGTCTGCGCCTGCACGAGGACATAGCTGACAGGCTGGAGGAGGGGAGGGCGTTGCGAGCCATTTCTCTGTTCTCCACCAGTGCTATAATATTATTCACAGACTTACACAGAACATCATGAGTCCCCAACATGTCCCTTCGTATATCAGAGTCATTAATCCCATTAATCAGCACATCACGAATAATATGATCAGAATAGTCAACTCACTGCCCGCATCCGCGCACAGGTTTCTGCCTTGCCACGCACCCTGGCGGCAAATGCACGAAAGGGCTCGTCATGATCCTGCGTAGTTGAAGCAGTTCAGTCCTCAGAACGCATGTGGCAACCGGTATCACCGCCAGAGAGCGCATGGCAGCCAGCAGAGTCTCAACCGGTCCAGTTGGAGCATCCGGGTTATAGCCTTTAGCAAACTGTCCCCATGTTCCGGACTGGCACACTGAAACAGCTGGAAGGGGGCCTGGGCATCACCTATGCCCGAGCCAGCGCGGAAGAGGTCCCAGCGGCGTGTAAAGACGTTCCATTCCTCGATGGACATGCCGACATCCACTCTCGGTCGATCCAGCACAGGGTCAGGCAGGCTCGGGCCCCGAATGGGTGCAGCGGTTTCGGTCCGGCTCTGATGGGCCAGGCTATGGTTTGCCAGCAGCGCCACGGCGAGAGCCTCGAGTACGTCATTGGTGAGGAACGTGCAGTCTGGAACGGAGCATCTGACGACCACCATGGCTCCTTCATGAAGAAATACACTCCTCGATGTCTAATGGCTTTATTGACAAATGAAGGTGGGACCACCGCTGAAGGAGCCCTGTGGCAACATACAAAGCTGAGTGAGCAGAAGCTAACGGCAGTGTGAAGCAGCAAAATGGGCTGAAGACCAAAGCTAAGCAATGCGATAAAATAGGTCAATAAATGCAGCGTGGCTTAGCATGCATACTGACAATGTGACCATTACATTATCTTAACAAGCAGGTGAAGACTTACAGATACAAGTCGAACAGTAGCATGGATAAACAGCAGCATGATGGTTGAGCAGCAGCAGCAATCCAAATGAGAAGCAGCAGTATGTACAGTGACGGATAGTCACATGTACGTGACTTCAGGCACGTCCCTGCAGGGGATAGTCACCTGTACGTGACTTCAGGCACATCTCTAAATGCACCTTTTTCCCTCGAGGCTTGATCGCAGCACACCCTTGTGGCCAGTGGTGACCTCTGCAACAAACACTGAGAGACACAGATGGGGTTATATACACAGGGGCTGGGTGATTAGGAGACGAGGAGCAGGTGCGTGGGGAATAAGGCACATGTGAAACAAATGAACTGAGGGAAGAGGCAGAAATAAGCAGGGGAGAAAACTATATCTTAAACCTGTAAACCAAAGCTACTAAAACAACCCAAACTAAACTTAAACATTGTAGAACAAAGGCACAGGGAAATCTAAAAATAAGTAAACAAATAATCTAAGTGGGGAGCGAGAACTGAGAAGAGACTAGGAGAACATGAGGGAAACCTGGAGGGAGCTGGGGACAAAAAGCGCTGGGGACTACAAGGAACACAGGACCTGAGGGGATACCTGGAGGGAGAACAGGAGGGGGCTGGGGACCCCCCCCTCAACAGGTAGGATACCAGATGCACAAAAGACACAAAAAAGACAAAGCCACAGACAGAAAACAGGGACAAAAACAGGACACGAGAAACCACTGGGCGGGAGAGGAGGGACCTAACAGAAAACAACCCACATGGGCGGGCGAGGGGGGACTGAACAGAAAACAACCCACAAGGGCGGGCGAGGGGGGACCGAACAGAAAACAACCCACAAGGGTGAGCGAGGGGGGGACCGAACAGAAAACACCCCAGAAGGGCAGGCGAGGGGGGGGGGGGCAAAACACAGGAGAGTCCGGGGAGAAGCTGGCGATGAGGGACCAAAGGAGGCCAGGACCCGGAGAGTCTGGGGGCCGGCGAGGAGGGACCAAGGGAGGCCGGGACCTGGAGAGTCAGGGGGGCCGGCGATGAGGGACCAAGAGAGGCCGGGACCTGGAGAGTCTGGGGGGCCGGCGACGGGGGACCAGGGACCAGGAGAGTTTGGGAGAACGGCGACGGGGAACCAGGGACCAGGGGAGTCTGAGAGGCCGGCAACGGGGGACCAGGGACCAGGGGAGTCTGGGAGGCCGGCAACGGGGGACCAGGGGAGTCTGGGAGGCTGGCGACGGGGAACCAGGATGGGCCTGGGACAGAGGCGGTGGATCTGGGGAACCTTGGCGGACCGGGGACCCAGGCGGTGGAGACGGGGACCCTTGGGAGACCAGAGGCTCAGGCGGGGGATCCTGAGTCTGGGGAGCCGGCGTCTGCGGCACAGGAGGTGACAGCCGAGGATCGGGACGGCGGTGACTGCTGCTGAAGATGGACTTGTAGGTGGAGACACCGAAGACTCTATAGGCATAGCGGGCACCGAGGACTCTGGAGGATGAGGGGACAAAGACACTGGAGGCTGAGGGGGTGAATACACTGGAGGCTGAGGGGACGTGGAGGCTGAGGGGACGTGGAGGCCGAGGGGACGTGGAGGCTAAGGGGAAGTAGACTCTGGAGGGGACGTAGACTCTGGAGGAAGAGAGGACGTACACTCTGGAGGGGACGAAGACTCTGAAGGGGACAAAGAAGCTGGAGGGGACGAAGACTCTGGAGGGGACGAAGAAGCTGGAGGGGACGAAGACGCTGGAGGGGGCAACTTGACTGGAGACGCCGGACGTGGCGCTGACTTGACTGGAGACGCCGGACGTGGCGCTGACTTGACTGGAGATGCCGGACGTGGCGCTGACCTGACTGTAGACGCCGGACATGGCGCTGACTTGACTGGAGACGGAGCCTCTTGGACAGGCGGAGTCTCCTGGACAGGCTGGACTGGGGCCTCTTGGACAGGCTGGACCGGAGCCTCTTGGACAGACTGAGGTGGGACCACCGCTGGACCTGGATGCGGTGCGACTTCTGGGACCACCGCTGGATGTAGATGCGGTGCCTCCTCTGGGACCACCGCTGGACCTGGCATGGTGCTGGAGGGTTCTGGGGAAGGTGTCCATCCCTCACAGCAGGCCAGACCCTCTAAGGCGACATCCTCAAGTGCTGAACCATAAACACTCCGGGCATAAAGATAATGCTTACCAAGGGCTGGAACCGCTGTCAACTCCGGATGGGTGGAAAAGAGGGCTTTCAACCCCTCAGCTGCCCGCAGTCGTTGGTGGGGGCATAATGGTCCCGTAAAAATTACCCCGAGAGAGTCCTCAATCTTAACTGCCTCCTCAGTTAGGGCAGGCAACACCTGGGCTGATGGCACAGCTCTGCCCTCAGGAGGCTCCTGGCAACGATGGCAATGTCGTTGTCGAGAGGAAGTGGAGATGACACCTTCGGGACCAGGTGAAGGTGTTGGTGAACCTGGAGGTTCTGCTGGGTCCGGGTGTGGTCGGTCCATTCTTGGGCCATTCCCATCTGTACCGGGTCGGCCCGGGCCGGGTAGCCCCAGTCGGCCCCAGCCTGGCTCGGTTGATTCCAGACATCCTTGTCTTAAGCCCATGTGGGCTGATTCTACCCACCAATCAGAGGCTTGCTCTAATGGAAGGTGTGAATTTGCTGTCAGCAGTGGGTGTGTTGGCCCTGGTTGGCCTGAAGCAGACCCCCTCAAGAAGAGGGCTGAGATTGAGCCTTGGTTGGCCCGGAAAAATACCAGGCCACCCAGATATGTAAACAACCTAAGCTACCCGGCCCGGGCCGACCCGGTACAGATGGGAATGGCTCATCTGTCACGTGTGAGCCAGGAGGAGGTTAGGACACAAGATAGAGAAACCCAGAACAACACAAGGCAGGAGCGAAATCAAAGTAAAATCCTTTATTTAGGAAGAGAGTCCAAAATTCAAAAATCCAAAAAGGGCAGGAAGCCAAGCCTAAAGTCAGTAAGCCGACTGACAAAAACAAAAAACTCTTTGATGAGCAAAACCTAGAGCTTCATGAGGAGGAACAGAACAACACTGACAATGACAATGGACTGACAAACACGGAGACACAGACAGGGTTATATACACAGGGGCAAGGTGATTAGGAGATGAGGAGCAGGTGCGTGGGGAATAGGGCACAGGTGAAACGAACTGAGGGAAGAAGCAGAAATAAGCAGGGGAGAAAACTATATCTTAAACTTGTAAACCTACTGTAAGCTGTAAAGCTACTAAAACAACCCAAACTAAACGTAAACACTGTAGAACAAAGGCACAGGAGAATCTAAAAATAAGTAAACAGATGATCTAAGTGGGGAGCAAGAACTGAGAAGAGACTAGGAGAACATGAGGGAAACCTGGAGGGAGCTGGGGACTACAAGGAGCAAAGGACCCAAGGGGATACCAGGAGGGAGAACAGGAGGTGGCTGGGGACCAAAGGGACACAGATTCATAGGGGGCTCCTAGAGGGAACCTGGAGGGGGCTGAGGACCACAGGGACACAGAACATGACATAATCTAGGTCTTTGTCTTTATTCCCCTGGAGTCTAGCTCAGCAACAACACCCATTCTATCCTTCTTGTTGCCAAAGACAATAACTTCAGTCTAGTCTTTGTTTAGTTGAAGGAAGTTTGACTGCATCCAGTCATTTACTTGTTCTAGGCACTGACAGAGTGAGTCCAGTGGACGATAGTCACTAGGTGATAAGGGTAGGTAGATCTGGGTGTCATCAGCATAGCTATGATAGGTGATGTTGTTATTAGGTATGACCTGACCCAGGGGGAGCATATAGAGATTAAAGGGTAGTGGTCCTAGTATTGAGCCTTGGGGGACCCCACATGTCATGGAGTAGCTTTGATTGGTAGTCCCTAATAGAGACAGCATAGCCCCGTCTTTGAAATAGGATTGGAACCAGCCAAACACTGCAGCTGATAGTCCCACCCAGTTTGTGAGTCTGTCCAGAAGGATGCTGTGGTCCACAGAATCAAAAGCTGCACTGAGGTCAAGAATCATCAGGACAGATGCTTTACCTGAATCAGTGTTGAGACGAATGTCATTTATTACCTTGATCAGAGCAGTCTCTGTATTGTGGTGCTGTCTAAAGCCCGACTGAAGACCGTTCATAATGTTATTTAACCAAGCCCCCACAATGTGGCTAAAAAATTGAAGCAATCCCGGAAGTACCAAAAATTGCAGTTCCACTCTCATCTGCTGGGGGCTGGTGTCAGAAGCGAGCAAATCCTCATTGACTCTCATGTTAAAAATACCAATTTCACAGCAGAAATAAACATGTTTACAGCCTGGTACCAAAACATGTTTTTGGTTTAAATGATCTAGTTTACACTCATGACGACTCTGAGGGGGGTGAATATTTTTCTCACTCTTCTGTTTAAGTGTATTAAAAGCCTAAAATTCTGTATAATTAATGAGCATCAGACCCACGTGACCACAGAGCTAGCTCCGTGGAAAGGCCTCAGTAGAGCCTCGGTTTGGCCTGGAAACTGTCCCGGGATTTTGAGTCTCTGTGTTTGTGTATTCTTTTTTGGACATTATTAGTGCAATTGTTGGACAAAATGACTTGCTGTGGCATTAATTGCACTAATAGAGCGTCCAAGGAGTCTCCACTTCATTTTTTTCGGTAAGTAAAATTATATTTATGTATTTTAGGTCACTGCCGAGCTGAGCTTAGATTTTAACATGTACTGTTTAACCATGAAATTTAAATGTAATAGGGTAAAACCCAGTGCATTTAACATAATGCTGCACTTTAGAAAATGGGTTGAAATATAACATGTTGGTGGAGCTGGGTTCAGACTATCGGCTTGTGGAGCTCTCGGGAGACCTCTGTTTTCCACCCGTTCTCCCCTCCCCGCAGCTCGGCGCATCTCTGTCTGATCGCGGCTTGTGTCTCCTGCGCGGGCTGCCGGCTGGTTCTCCCCTCCCCCCAGTTCGGCGCATCCCTGTCTGATCGCGGCTTCTGTCTGCTGCGCGGGCTGCCGGCTTGTGAAGCTCTGGATGGAAACCGATGTTTTCCACCCTTTCTCCCCTCCCCGCAGCTCGGCACATCTCTGTGTGATCGCGGCTTCTGTCTGTCTGCTGGTTCTCCCCTCCCTGCAGCTCGGCGCATCTCTGTCTGATCGCGGCTTCTGTCTGTTGCACGGGCTGCCAGCTGGTTCTCCCCTCCCCGCAGCTCGGCGCATCTCTGTCTGATGCGCCTTCTGTCTGCTGCGCGGGCTGCCGGCTTGTGGAGCTCTGGGATGGAAACCTTCCCACCTGGTTCTCCCCAGCAGCAGCTCTGCACATCTCAGATCGCAGCGGCGCTTGTCTGCTGTGCGGCTGCCGGCTTGTGGAGCTCTCGGAGACCTCTGTGTTCCACCCGGTTTTACCCAGCGGTCAGCCTGGCATTTCTTTGACTCAGATGCTCTGGTGTTGTGCACAGTTAACTCCGGTTGTAGCTAGGTTGCTACCTCCGTTAGCTTAGCTTCCACCTCCGCGTTAGCTTTGGCTTAGCTTCAGGTTAGCTTGTAGCTAGTTCGACCAGGTGTCGTCAGTTGATCTCAGCCTTACAGCCCCACCCTCAGCTCCACCTCTCTTCCCTTTTGTGGAATTTTCTGGGCTTGACGGAACCTGTGACACGGTCAAAATGGCGGTGGTGGCCACCTCCCATTTATCTTCAAAAATGTGTTATGGAAACCCATTATCCAATATTTATATGTCGATGTATTTAACTCTAAATAGTTGTTTATTTGGATCATTACCGCCTTTTCAATTATGTTTCCATCAGAGGGAGATTAGAGATCTATCAGTAGTTGTTCAACACTGAGGGATCTAGTTTCCTCTTCTTTAGAAGGGTTTCACAGCACCAGTTTTCAGTGGTTTAGGAAGAAGACCTGATGTCAAAGCGCAGTAAACAATTTCCAGTACCTCAGCTTTTAGGCAACTAAAAACATTTTAAAGAAGTTTGTAGGCAGGCTGTCCAGACAGCAGGTAAAGGAATTTAGGGTCTTTACTGTGTCATTCAGTGTTTTAGTACTAATCAGGGTGAAAGGTGGCATTCTGGCCAGGTTGTTACTGTGAGGCTGTGTCAGTGGTCTGGTTGTGTTGATGTAGTGGAATGAATGGCTAATCTAATGTGGCAGTGTAAGCATCCTGTCATTGTGTCCCAATTGATAATGCACCCTGGCTACTTGGTCAAGGGGATGTCCCTTTGGCTGACTGGTAAGCGTGTGTGACTCTCACCCAGGAGTCTGGGGATTGAATCCTGCCCAGGCCCTTCTTTCACCACTTGCCACATTTGGCGTTGTTGGCAGGATCACTTTTAGGAACAGATGTGATTTTATTTGTTTAAAAAAATAATAATAAATTCCTTCCCCTGAACATTTGTTTTGGGAGGAGGCTAACTGTAGTAGAAGGAATAGCAGTGGTGTAACCCGCCTCTGTGTTGCCTAATTATTGTTTTTACTCTCCTTTCTCTAAGGACCCTTGGTCCAGTCTAATCTAGGTGGCTCTGGATGGCGAGGTGTAGCAGTTGAGAGATCTGGTGGCCCATCTGAAGTCTGAGAATGCAAAGCTGCTTGCCAGTGGTGGCGGTTCTGGTGCGGAGGCCTCTGGCTCCACATCTAGTGGTCCTACACTTGCTCATGCTGTTGCCGAGCAGCTGGTAGTGGTCCCCAGGGATCGGCGATGTCCCAGGCTTAAGTGCAAAACAAGTACTTTTTGTTCTCCGAGCGAGAAGAAGAGGTCCAAGCATGCATGCGGGGTCGTTATTTGCTACCAGCTGACCCAGCCTTTTACACTGACCATCTAGGGGGGTGCAGACGCTTTTTTCCTCCTCTCCTCCATATCTTATCCTCAAGGCCCTTTGTCTGTCTCTGTGTGCTGGGTGCATGGCTGCTTCTGCATTTTTCTGGAAACTGGAAACTGATATACATTTAAATGGATCTCATTAGCTGGTCTCTCAACGCGATTGATAAAATTTTTTCAACAATGAGAATGGGAGAAGGGGCTCCTGGATATCCTGCCGGTACAGACCCAGTTGGACACGTCATGGGCTCCTGGAAACAGTGGAACTTGATCTGTTTATCTCAGCTGTCGGTGGAGGACTCTGAAGATGTGTGGATATTCGTGGTGTTGGTGTCAGGTTTCCTGCTCATTTGCCTTGGAGGCAACCTGGCTTACCGGAAAATTAACGAGCTGTCGAGGAATATCGGCCTGATCCCGGAGCTCAGAGATGGTGTGCACTGTGCTGTGAATTCACAGACTCAAATAATTGTTGAGATGACTTGTAAGCTTGGGACTTTGGCGGAGAGTCATTCTTTGGCACAAAAGATGGATGCCATCAAGGAGAGAGTGGACGAATCAGCACGGATTGGGATAGATTAACGTCCATTATTGGGATTCTGAGAGGTGAGGACCAACAACAAACTGTAAGACAGAGAGGAAATTATCTCTGTCTGGCCCCAAAAGAATTTCTAATTGGAATCTGGCGTCCTTGAGCCTGCAAGCCTCCAACGAAAACTCCCCCCTCAGAAGATATGTGGAATGTGCCGTCGCTATGGCAACTCAACTCCGCCTCCTTTCCCAGCCCGGGCGGGACAGTGGGAAGGCTACTGAAGCGTCCAGGGTCACTGCAACCCTCCAACCCCTAAATTTTAACCGGGGACGCCGGGGACATGTCCCCGGCAAAATTTGTGATTGGCAGCTGCGTCCCCCCCACTTTCAAAAACGCCTGCTGATGAGGATTTTTGTTTTACCAGCTCAGATCTTATACCAGGGGTCGGCAACCTATTCCCATCAAAGAGCCATTATTACCCATTTCCCACGGTAATTTTGGACGGACCTTAATAAGCAGTGACTTAAGTGAAGCAGGCAGGTCGCGCAAAAAAATTTAGTTTAAAAAGACGTCATAAATGTGTTCCCCCGTCCTTTTTATTTATAAAATATGAAGTAAAAACTCACAATTTAATTTTCATTCATTTGTCATTAATATGTAGTCTACAACCGTGCGTTAAGTGGACCATCTTCCAGTAAAAGCAAAGCATCAAGCCCACCTCTCCAAATGCGTAAAATGTGCATCAGCCGCTAGTTAGGCGCGCCGTGCGCACTGTCAGCTACGTCAGCCCAGACAAGAGCAGAGCAAATAGAGAAAGAATAGAGGATAATTGTGTCTGGATGTGGATGGAGATTACATTTTACAGCAGCCTGATCATCATTTAAATACGTAAACCATCACCTGTTTTCTAGTCCACGCTATCAGCATTGTTTTAATTGGTGTGTGTGTGTGACAGTGTGAGCGTCCTGTCACAATGTCCCGATTGATCATGCGCCCTGGCTACTTGGCCAAGGGGATGTCCCTTTGGCTGACTGGTTAGAGCGTATGACTCTCACCCGGGAGTCTGGGGATCGAATCCCGCCCGGGTCCTCGTTTCTCCACCTTGCCACGTGTGTGTGTGTGTGTGTGTTTTCCACTTCAAACACTGGTCTAACCAACCAGACCAGCATGTCCAGTAACATATTAATGTTACAATTAAACAGTTTCACTTCATGTAGGCTAGGAACGTTTCACCTGCTGTGGCCCGACCGCTTCTGCTCCACATAAACTTTGTGCGTGATCAAATGTCTCTACGCATCATGCGTCTCCATATTAGAGACGGGAACAAGCGCTGTTCAGCCAAAGTTTCATAATTTCATAAAAAGAACATTTTTCCAAGTGACACATCCCTCAGAGAGACCGGGTTTCCAGACTGTTTCAGTGGGAGGAAATCGTATCGCATGCGCCGTGGTTCTGCACTGCGCTGCGAACCCCAGATCTTCAGCTCACTGTCCACCGTGGGCGCTCCGAGCCGCGCTGAACACAGTGTCCAGTATAAAGCTCTGATGTGCTGATGGGAATATTTTACCTCCACGATGTGCGTTAACGATTAAAATGTCAGCTCATCCATGCGCATCAGTGCGCGTCGGGGTAATTCTTTCAAACCAAGCAACATCCTTGAGTCCATCTGTCAAAATAAACAGTCAAATGGAAATATATGTAACCTGCCGTTTAACTGTTTTGCCTTCCTGTGAAGATTGTTGCAAAGAGAAACAATTAAACTTGATTAACCCCAGAGAACCAGAGCGCATGCGGGAAGATTCCTCCCACTGAAGCGAGTGTTTTCCAAACCCTGTCTCTCAGAGAGACTTGTCACTTAGAAAATGTTCCCTGATTATGAAACTTTGGCTGAATAGTGCTTGTTCCTGTCTCCAATGTGGCGACGCATCCAGGAGCTGAGGAGAATCCCAGAATCTCACAACCTCTTCAGCTCATAAAGCGCCTATGATTACGCACAAGCGTGACGCGTCAACCCGGTCTCACAGTAAGACCGGATTCGGCCTGTTCAGGTTTACGCAGACAATCTTTACATTTAGAATTGGCATACAGATGTAAAATTAATGCAGTAAAATATAAAGCATTTTATTTAAATATCCATTCATTATTTTACAAGCACATAGAGCCGCATCAGATGGATGGGAGAGCTGCATGCGGCTCCAGAGCCGCGGATTGCCGACCCCTGTGCTAGCCTACTTTATTGTCCCCAGCAATTTTTAAACCCCACTCAAGTGTATGGTTATTGTCCCCAGCAATTCTGAAAACAAACTGACGCCCTTGGTCTGAGGTGTTTGTTTTTTTTGCAGAGCAAAGCTGCCCTCCTACTGGAAAGTAGCTCTGAAGTGCCTCTTTTGGGCCATTCCCATCTGTACCGGGTCAGCCCGGGCCGGGTAGCGTAGGTTGTTTACATATCTGGGTGGCCTGGTATTTTTCCGGGCCAACCAAGGCTCATTCTAAGCCCTCTTCTCGAGGGGGTCTGCTTCAGGCCGACCAGGGCCAACACACCCACTGCTGACAGCAAATTCACACCTTCCATTAGAGCAAGCCTCTGATTGGTGGGTAGAATCAGCCCACATGGGCTTAAGACAAGGATGTGTGGAATCAACCGGGCCAGGCTGGGGCCGACTGGGGCTACCCGGCCCGGGCCGACCCGGTACAGATGGGAATGGCCCGTTTTTTTCCCTCCACCTGAAACAGTCCTCATGTAAACCCCTCTAATCTCTATCAGGGGCAGATTAAGGACTAAAGAAGATCCGGGGCTTAACACGCGCGCGCACACACACACACACACACACACACACACACACACACACACACACACACACACACACACACACACACACACACAAGCACGTGCGGGCTAGCACGCGTGCGCGCACACACGTGACACGCACTAGTCAACATCATTGACATATATACTCTATATATATGTCTTGTACCACATAATTTTTAATCTGAAGCTACATATTAAGCATATTCAGGGCAGAATATTGTTCCTGTTAGTGTTTAGTGTGAGAGGATAGTAAATATTCCCTTTCTTTCTCCAACAACGTTACTTGATAGTAAGCTAACTTTAGGCAAGCCAGCCGCACAACAAATATTTTCAAATAAGACTCACAAACCTGAGTCAAAACCAGTCTCATCAAAGCTGGGGTTCTGTCGCGGCATTTTTGGTCTAAAAAACGTCCTTATGTCCATCTTCACTCATGCGTTTCCGGCAGAGTGTAGAAAAAAAACAGGCACTGCAGAAGAAGCCGGCTTCTTCAGTGGTGGAGGCTTAGGCAGGCTGTATACAAACTACTGCTAGCTGCGCCCTCTCTGTTGGACTTTGGTACTGCATGTTACTTCCACGTTTGAGATCCGGGGCTTTTCATTAAAGATTCAGGGCTTCAGCCCAAGTAGCCGGGCCTGACGCCGCCCCTGATCTCTATTAAGGTAGCGCGACTCAGGGTTGCGAATGACCACAGTCACCACCAATTCTTGTCATGTGTCTTGCCCAAATATATCTGATCTCTGACTTGTGTGTACTGAAACTCTAATTTCCCTCTGGGAATAATAAAGTATCTTTGATTGATTTGATCAGATTGAAATAAAGTATCGCACTGGTGTGGAGAGGAGTGATCCGGTGAGAGTGTTAACAATTTTGAAGGTAATATTTTAGGGTTGGTGTCCTGAGTTGGATCCCACCTGTTGGAACTTTTCCCATTTCCCGGAAGAGGTATGGGCTGGCATGTTTTCCCCACGTGCCGTTGTATATAGCACCTCGGCTTGTCAAAGAACGGGGGAGGGGTCACTGAAGTGTTTAATATTTTAAGGTTGGTGTCCCGAGTTGGATCCCGCCTGTTGGAACTTTCCCGATTTCCCGGAAGAGGGATGGGCCGGCATGTTTTCCCCCATGTGCCGTTGTATATAGCACCTCCGCTTGTCGTGGGATGGGGGAGGGGTCGCTGAAGTGTGTTTTATATTATAGGGTTGGTGTCCTGAGTTGGATCCCGCCTGCGGCGAACTTTGCCCACTTCCCAGAAGAGGGATGGGCCAGCATGTTTTCCACACATGCTCTTTGTATATAGCACCACCCCTTGTCGTGGAACAGGGGGAGGGGTCGCTGTTTGGGTGCTCAGCAGCCGGCAGTAGATGCGTGGACTGCAATTTCCCGACCATGGGGTTGAGCTATGGAGTTGTTATGGTACATCGTCGGGGTGACAATGCAAAAAAGGGGAGGTAGAATGTGATGGGACAGACAGATTTTGTCTGGTCCTATCCCAGTACAGAGCCAGGTGGGTCACATTAGACTGATTGCAGGGTGGTGTGAGCCATCCATTAAAAGGAAGCTGCCTCCTCTTCCAGCATGACAGCTCTTGCATGGCACTTCAGGTGCTGGGGTACAGACAGACTCCAACTGCAAGTTGCGATCGTAAGTACTCTCCCTCCTGTGTTGCCTGTGCGGCGTTAGTTCATGCTCATTTCTCCATTTTAATTTGTTTGTAGCGTGCAATCGCAGAATGGAGCTGTGCATGGTTAGAGGGTTAACACTGCATCCAGGTACTCCTTGTCAGCTCTCTGCCCGTGTGGGCGTCAGCCGTATGAAGGCTGATCCGAGCCAGCGGCGCAATTACTGTAAGTCCTCGTCTCTGCTTGGGGAGGGTTGCACTGATCCAGGGGGACCATGCCAGTTTTGTTTGTTTGCAGTGTGGCTGCCTGCGCTGGTTGGCTCCAGAGCCAGTGGTGTGCCCAGAGGGCTGCATCACTGCTGTTTCGTCTGTATTGGTTTGTTTTAATTAGATGTTGGGCATCGGACCAGAACAGGGCCAACGTCCATATTTGATCACTTTGTTTTCTCTGGTTTTCTGTTTCAAAATAAAAATATTTTAAAATTGGAACGGCAGAAATACACGTCGGTTATACTACAGTAACACCCTGGGGCTCAAATTTAATTACTTCAATGGGTGACCTTTAAGGGTCAAGTATTGGGTGCCTGGCGAGTTACTTGTTAAGTAAGCAGATCAAAGGGAACTACTGTGTGCTCCGTGCTGACCGGCCGAGCCAGTGATGTGGAGTCACTGGACCATGGGTTATGGGTGACGATGTACGGATTTTTGAACTGATCATTTTTGCTTTTTCTGGTCTGGTCATCAGAAATTTGAGGAGTTTCGGGGGCGATTGGAGTGCTTCCTGACCTCAGGGATGGAGTTTATCCTGCTGTGAACGCACAGACTCAGACAACCATCCAGATGAATTGCAAGCTTGAGACTTTAGCTGCAATTCCAGCTTTGATACAAAAAGGAGTATCATCATGGAGAAAGTGGTCCCAGTATGCATGGCGTAGAAAAGTTTAAACACCATTATTCAGCTTTTTGGAGGAGTTGAGATCAACTGTAAAGCAGAGATGAAGTCTTTCTCTGACTGTCCCAAAACAATTCCTCTCATCAGAACCTGGTGCCCTTGAGTCCCCACTGAGGGAACGTGGACAGACGCTGTGAAATCACGTGTTCAGGACCGATTTCCCATCACTTCATAGGATTTGGAAATCCCTAATTACTTTGATGAGGCATTTGGTGATTTGTTTCACACTTCATCCTCCCAACCAAATCAATGTAATCTACAGTGGGACAAAAAAGTATTTAGTCAGCCACCGATTGTGCAAGTTCTCCCACTTAAAATGATGACAGAGGTCAGTAATTTTCGTCATAGGTACACTTCAACTGTGAGAGACAGAATGTGAAAAAAATCCATGAATTCACATGGCAGGATTTTTAAAGAATTTATTTGTAAATCAGGGTGGAAAACAAGTATTTGGTCACTTTAAACCAGGAAAATCTCTGGCTGTCACAGACCTGTAACGTCTTCTTTAAGAAGCTTTTCTGTCCTCCACTCGTTACCTGTATTAATGGCACCTGTTTGAACTCATTATCTGTATAAAAGACACCTGTCCACAGCCTCAAACAGTCAGACTCCAAACTCCACTATGGCCAAGACCAAAGAGCTTTCGAAGGACACCAGGAAAAGAATTGTAGACCTGCACCAGACTGGGAAGAGTGAATCTACAATATGCAAGCAGCTTGGTGTGAAAAAATCAACTGTGGGAGCAATTATCAGAAAATGGAAGCCATACAAGACCACTGATAATCTCCCTCGATCTGGGGCTCCAAGCAAGATCTCATCCCGTGGGGTCAAAATGATCATGAGAACGGTGAGCAAGAATCCCAGAACCACACGGGGGGACCTGGTGAATGACCTGCAGAGAGCTGGGACCACAGTAACAAAGGTCACCATCAGTAACACACTACAACGGCAGGGAATCAAATCCTGCAGTGCCAGACGTGTTCCGTTGCTGAAGCCAGTGCATGTCCAGGCCCGTCTGAAGTTTGCCAGAGAGCACATGGATGATACAGCAGAGGGTTGGGAGAATGTCATGTGGTCAGATGAAACTAAAGTAGAACTTTTTGGTATAAACTCAACTCGTCGTGTTTGGAGGAAGATGAATACTGAGTTGCATCCCAAGAACACCATACCTACTGTGAAGCATGGGGGTGGGAACATCATGCTTTGGTGCTGTTTTTCTGCTAAGGGGACAGGACAACTGATCCGTGTTAAGGACAGAATGAATGGGGCCATGTATCGTGAGATTCTGAGCCAAAACCTCCTTCCATCAGTGAGAGCTTTGAAGATGAAACGTGGCTGGGTCTTCCAACACGACAATGATCCCAAACACACTGCCCGGGCAACAAAGGAGTGGCTCCGTAAGAAGCATTTGAAAGTCCTGGAGTTGCCTAGCCAGTCTCCAGACCTCAACCCCATAGAAAATCTGTGGAGGGAGTTGAAAGTCCGTGTTGCTCAGCGACAGCCCCAAAACATCACTGCTCTCGAGAAGATCTGCATGGAGGAACGGGCCAAAATACCAGCTACTGTGTGTGCAAACCTGGTAAAGACCTATAGTAATCGTTTGACCTCTGTTATTACCAACAAAGGTTATGTTACAAAGTATTGAGTAGAATTTTTGTTATTGACCCAATACTTATTTTCCACGGCTTATGACCGTGTCCCCAGGGGCACCCTGTGGGGGACGCTCCAGGAGTATGGGGTGGGTGGCTTTCTGTTAAGGGCCATTCAGTCCCTTTACCAGAGGAGCGTGAGTTTGGTCCGCATAGCCGGTAGTAAGTCGGACCTGTTCCCAGTGAGGGTTGGACTCCGCCAGGGCTGCCCTTTGTCACCGGTTCTGTTCATCACTTTTATGAACAGAATTTCTAGACGCAGCCGTGGTGTGGAGTGTGTCGAGTTTGGTGGCAGGAGAATCTCGTCTCTGCTTTTTGCGGATGATGTGGTCCTCCTAGCTTCATCCAGCTCTGACCTTCAGCTCTTGCTGGGTAGGTTCGCGGCCGAATGTGAAGCGGCTGGGATGAGGATCAGCACCTCCAAATCTGAGACCATGGTTCTCGACCGGAAAAGGGTGGCTTGCCACCTCCGGGTCGGGGGAGAGGTCCTACCTCAAGTGGAGGAGTTTACGTATCTCGGGGTCTTGTTCACGAGTGAGGGTAGGAGGGATCGGGAGATCGACAGGCGGATTGGTTCGGCGTCTGCAGTGATGCGGACGCTGAGCCGATCTGTCGTGGGGAAGAGGGAGCTGAGCCAGAAAGCCAGGCTCTCGATTTACCGGTCGATCTACGTCCCAATCCTCACCTATGGTCATGAGCTTTGGGTAATGACCGAAAGAACGAGATCGCGGATACAAGCGGCCGAAATGAGTTTCCTCCGTAGGGTGGCCGGGCTCAGCCTTAGAGATAGGGTGAGGAGCTCGGACATTCGGGAGGGACTCGGAGTAGAACCGCTGCTCCTCCGGATCGAAAGGAGTCAGTTGAGGTGGTTTGGGCATCTGGTCAGGATGCCTCCTGGACGCCTCCCCGGGGAGGTGTTTCGGGCATGTCCTGCCGGCAGAAGGCCCCCGGGTCGACCCAGGACACGTTGGAGAGGTTACATCTCCAATCTGGTCCGGGAACGCCTTGGGGTCCTGCCGGAGGAGCTGGTGGACAAGGCCGGGGAGAGGACGGCCTGGAGCTCCCTAATTGGGATGCTGCCCCCGCGACCCGGACCCGGATGAAGACGAAGACTTACAAATAAATTCTTTAAAAATCCTGCCATGTGAATTCATGGATTTTTTTTTCACATTCCGTCTCTCACAGTTGAAGTGTACCTATGATGTAAATTACTGACCTCTGTCATCATTTTAAGTGGGAGAACTTGCACAATCGGTGGCTGACTAAATACTTTTTTGCCCCACTGTTTAGTGCTTACATTGACTCCTCGGAGTAAAAATCCAACAGATGTAAGCTCACTGCCTGACCAAGCAGAACAGCACTGTCCTCAGAGATAACACATGCATACTGTCCCCTCTTCAAAGTCCTCAGAGGACCTCACAGCCACATTCCACCTTTCTATGTGGCAACAGACTACGGAAAATTGCCATGAGGTCTTTGCTAAAAATGGCACTGTGCTGAACAATACTCGTGTCCCGTCAGAAATCATGGAAAAATGAGCAGAGCACAAGTACAGCTACACAGCGTACCCTACTGGCCTTCAGACTGTTGAGGAGGCAGAAGCTCTCGCCAAAAAGCAGCCATGTCTGATGGATGGATGTATATTCTGAAGGACAGGATGGGGCATTACAGGTCCAACTTACAAGGCTTGGAGTTCCAGAGGACACTTGCAACTCACTGAAGAACAAGAACCCTGATGACAAGGCTGGATACAGAATGCCTTCTCACTGATCTAACTCTGGGGGATTAACACATTTTACCTAGGGGTGGAATATCTTAGTCTTTACCTCCTTTTATGATCATCTGCACATCACTCACTATTTTAAAGTTGTGTGCAACAGTCTTGTAATATTTTCATTGCTATATTAATTAAAGGAAAGTAGAAACTTTAAGTGGACCTGTTTCCAAACGCCCAGACAACTCTGATGCCATCTGGAGACATTGAGATCCATTTCTGATCAGTGTACATCCACATAAAAATGTTGGGCCACACAAATTGAAGCCTTTAAGGAGAAGTTGGAGTTGTTAAGATATTTTTGGTACACCTGTCTAGGAGGTCCAGGAGCAGGAACACAGAATATTAGGTTAAATAAAATACAGATCAAAACTCATTTAACCCTTTTAAGCAGCTTTATCCCAAAGGGAACCCTGTAAACGGAACAGTGGTGGCGATTTACCTGTGGAAAACTAAAAGCACCTCTCTAACAGCAGGAGGGACACCAACAAACTCTTAGGATGGCACAAACCAAAAGCTACAGGGAACATGCCACTCTGGTATAGAAGGTTACTGTATTAGTGGCAGCTGGTGAAGTCCGTTCTTAGTGGGGCTAAAGAATATATAGTGATGTAGATCTCAGACCATACGGCTTCAGCCCACCTGGTTTCTATGTCTGCATGTCCTCAGGAAGACATCAAGTGCTGCAGAAACCTGTTAATCACTCATTCATTTAGACCAGGTGTGTGGCAGCAGGGAGACACCTAAAACCTGTAGGACCGGGGTTGAGACAGTGGTTTTCCAGGAGCACCACTCAGAGCAGCTCGGACCGGCTCAGCCCGGCCCGACCGCTGTTCCCAAGGGCACGGTTCAGTATGTTCCCTCTGCTTTCTCAATTTTTAGTCCCTGCTCCATTGAGGTACCTGGCAAGGCTGAGTCGGGTCGGCATCATGATTCTGGTTGCTGATTGGCTAGGGGGCGGAGTCACTCGAAGCTCCAGAGTTTTTTGCCTTGTGTCTCACTGCCTGCAGCCATTTCCTGGTTCAGAGTCTGACAATAAGCCATAAAACAGAACAAAATGTCCAGCAGCGCCACCATTTCTCAGCTGAGGCCGTTGTGTTTCTGTGGAGCATTCAGGTTACCTTACACAGTTTACTGATCACCTTGTGTTGGTTTGTCATGAGTACCACTAGGCCACTGAGAAGAAAAAAATGGTTCTTTTTATTTTTAGAGAAGGAGCCAGGAAAGAAGAACAAAGTACCCATATTAAAGTAAAACACATCCTCCCACTACAACAGATAATCTTCATCTACAGAAAGAACTGAGGTTTGAGCCCCAACAGAAAGGAAAGCAGAGGTGGGCTTGGGGTTAATGCTGCTCTGACGATGGAAAACAGGTTCATGTCTTTGTTTAGAAGACCTGAGGTGAGTCTGCAGTCTGGTTTCTAGTTATGGTCTTTTATCCACTGCTCCGTCCATTGAGTTATTTGTTCCAGGTTCTGCTCCAGCTCCTCAGGGGTGTTGTTTGGTAGCTGGTGGACGATCTCCTCCCGATAGGCTTCCATTGCCTCTTCATAGATGGTCTGGAAGATCTCACACTGCACATTGTCGTGCAGCTTCTTTCCTGTGTAGCCCCTAGAAGTTCCACAGAAGACAAAGACATTGAGGAACTAGTGCTGAACTGTTACACAACCTGGAGAGCTCATATTCTCTGAAGGAAGTCTAATCTGGTTGGTCACCAGTTCCATTCTGTTCTCCATCTCAATAACTCCTTCAGATGGTTATTGTTTGAACAGCTCTTGGATGTAGCCATTAGAGTTAAACCATTAACCTAGGTCTCACACACACACACACACACACACACACACACACACACACACACACACACACACACACACACACACACTTTATTCTCATATTTGTAAATAAACCATTGTTTACTTTTAAAACATTACTTCTGACTCTTATGTTACGCCGTCCTTCCTTTCACCATCCCAGACGTAACATAAACGGGGGCTCGTCCGGGTTTTTGTTTTTCCCTATGAAGCATATTTTTGTGGCATTTAGTTGAAAGTAACGTTTGGCTTACATTTATTAGTAGGGGGTTGTGGCTTCTTTTGATTTGGGGGCGTTTGTGTAGAACCCATCGCTTGAGTCACTGAGGGGTTGCCGCAATGCGACCTGCTGCACATAGCAGCTTACAGGTCCCGGAGCAGATACTGAAAATCTGGTAACCCTAATAGTGGACTATTCAGAGTGCCAAGGCCTGCTGCCAACTCCCTCAGCTGCTGTCTGCCATGCACCTGGCCCATCAAGTCCTAAGCATGTTTCCGTAGAAGGGGCGGAGCCGACTGAGGAAGATGAATCTTCCTCTTCAACTGGACAAGTGAGTGAGACTTGCTTTTGTACCGACACAGAGATCTTTCCTGTGCTTGTGTGGTAGGGCTGGGCAATAAAATGAAAATCTATCATTATCGATAACTCTTATTGACATCATTGTTCCCATGTCAATAAATTAGAAATGAAAAATGAATTAAAAAATGAAAAGACGTGTAGGTTGGCAACGTTCATGTCCCTTTAAGAAGCTGTACCAGCTTGAGTCCCTAAAAATGTGACTCAACGTGATACATGTGACATAGAGGTGGGAAAAATTATCGATTCAAAGATGAATCGCGATTCAGCCGTGCATGATTCCGCATCGATGCAGCAACGCGAGGACAATAAAGTTTTGAGGTTTTATAATTACTTCTGGGGACAGAGTTGCAATGACATGCGCACTGCGTTGCCCTAGCGCCAATTTAAAACAGAAAAGGCGGACAGGGATACAGGGCCAACAGTACCAGTAATCAAAGATGTACCCGTTACATTTAAATCTGATGTCTGGGCTAATTTCGGTTTTGGGATCCTGGATGTGAAATAATCACTTAACAGTATTTGGTTACTATTTTTAAGTTCAGTAATATTCTATCTTAAAGCTGCTCTACCGAAAACATTATTTCTTATATTATTTCAGTAATTATAGGCAGCACACTTTAAACATTATTGCTCACTATAGTGAATAGATGAATGTTCTGTTTTTCAGGGATTTCGAAATCAAAAAGAAATTGAAAACTATTCTACTGCTTTTATTAAGTAATGAACATTTTTGTATGAAGAATCGTGATGCATTTCAGACTCAAATCAAATCGTTAGGCAGATAATCGGAATCGGTTGGAATCCTGAGGCAGGTAGAGATGCACACCACTAATGTGACAGCCCCATCTAGTGGACAACTTTTGTCTCTAGTACTGAGCATGGAATGGAATATGATTTAAAATGTAACTCGAGCAAAAGTGCTGTTCTAATCTACAGAACCAGTCAGGATCAAAGGCTTCGTTTTCCTATGTTTGAGTTGTCCAGCAACAGTCTTGCAGTCTGTGAAAAGATGAAATATCTTGGACACTTTATCACAGCCAATGTGAGCGACAATGATGAGATTTACAGGCAGTGCTGCAAGCTATATGTGCAAGCAAGCAAACACCACTGCACCTGTTAAAGTGGCATTATTTAAAGCATACTGCACACCACTATATACTGCACATCTGTGGTCATTCTATTAAAAGTCTAGCTTGCACAGGTTACAAGTGGCCAGGGGCGCAGATAGGATTTTCAATCTGGGGTGGACAAAGTTCCAATGTCCCCTCCCCCAAACACATACACACACACGCACGCACGTACACACACACACACAAACTATTGCAAGAGCCCTAACTAGAGCTCAGTCAGTTTGCGTAATTTCATCCAATGGTTTACGAAAAAACTAAAACTATTATACGTGTTTGAAGAAAGCTCTGCCTGATCAACACCATCCAAGTCAGTCATTTGTTATTCTCCCAGTCGATTACTAACCAAAACCTCGTGCTTTATGCAAAACATTAAATGATTTTCAGCATACTAATCTTTACAGAAAACATAAAAGCCCTAAAAAACTGCACATTTTTATTTAAAAAACAATATTCACTTATAGGGTTGGGCATCATTTTATTTTGAACGATTCCGATTCCTCGTTTCAATTCCGGTTTCTGTCGATTCTGATTCATTCAAGACCAAGCCCCCACAATGCGGCTAAAAAATTGAGGCCAACCCAGAAGTACCAACAATTGCAGTTCCACCCTCATCCACTAGAGGCTGGTGTGTCAGAAGCGAGCAAATCCTCATTGACTCCCATGTTAAAAATACCAATTTCACAGCAGAAATAAACATGTTTACAGCCTGGTACCAAAACATGTTTTTGGTTTAAATGATCTAGTTTACACTCATGACAACTCTGAGGGGGGTGAATATTTTTCTCACTCTTCTGTTTAAGTGTATTAAAAGCCTAAAATTCTGTATAATTAATGAGCATCAGACCCACGTGACCACAGAGCTAGCTCCGTGGAAAGGCCTCAGTACAGCCTCAGTCTGGCCTGGAAACTGTTCCGGGATTTTGAGTCTCTGTGTTTGTGTATTCTGTTTTGGATATTTTTTGTGCAATTGTTGGGCAAAATGACTTGCTGTGGCATTAATTGCACTAATAGAGCGTCCAAGGAGTCTCCACTTCATTTTTTTCGGTAAGTAAAGTTATATTTATGTATTTTAGGTCACTGCCGAGCTGAGCTTAGATGTTAACATGTACTGTTTAACCATGAAATTTAAATGTAATAGGGTAAAACCCAGTGCATTTAACATAATGCTGCACTTTAGAAAATGGGTTGAAATATAACATGTTGGTGGAGCTGGGTTCCCACTATCAGCTTGTGGAGCTCTCGGGAGACCGATGTTTTCCACCCGTTCTCCCCTCCCCGCAGCTCGGTGCATCTCTGTCTGATCGCGGCTTCTGTCTGCTGCGCGGGCTGACGGCTTGTGGAGCTCTGGGATGGAAACCTTTCCACCCGGTTCTCCCCAGCGGCAGCTCCGCGCATCTCAGATCGCAGTGGCGCTTGTCTGCTGTGCGGCTGCCGGCTTGTGGAGCTCTTGGGAGACCTCTGTGTTTCACCCGGTTTTACCCAGCGGTCAGCCCGGCGTATCTCTGACTCAGAAGCTCTGGTGTTGTGTAGGGCTGTCGCGGTTGAGGAATTCCCCCTGCGGTGATTCAGGGTGGCTTGATATTGCGGTGTGCGATATTATTGCAGCCCTTTTTTTTATTGCAGTACTATCTAAACATAATGTTTACACATTTAAAAAAGGTTAAAAATTGCCGTGCCTTCTTTTATAACACTTTACTGAATGCAGATCAAAGGGCAGTAACAACACAGATCACAGTAACGTTTGTTTCTCCGACAGTCGGAGTCCGACTGAACTTAAAAACAACAAAATTCAGGAGAAGGTTAAACTTTTAAATGCAAATTTGGCTGCAGCATCTAACAAATAAGAAACAAGTCCCCATTTTGTTTAGTTGTTTAAAATCAAGCATAAAAAATGACATGTACCAGGCGCGGGGCACTATCATTTCACTTTCACTTTCACACACACACGAATGACGGTGATTTATAGCTCGGTCACGTCCTTGTTACCCACAAGGAAAACCAGCATGTTAACCATATACGGTTTGAGAGAGGATCTGAGAGGGGTGGCAACATTTGCAGCAACACTGAAAACCCTCTCGGACGGTGCGCTCGTTGCACTAACGCACACGTACTTGCGTGCGACTGGCGAGCAAAGGGAATCTCTCCCGGTTGTTGCTCCACCATGTCAGGGGGGGTTCTTTAGGGTGGATGCATTCCTCCTGCAGGTAGCGAGTGAGCTCCAGCTCGGCTCAAACTCTCTTCGGGACGGTTGCAGAAGCAGTGCTTGTCCGGGACTTCAGCAGGTCTCCGAGCGTTTATTATTATTTATTTGCCGCTGGTGGCAGCTCTGTCTCGGCCGAGGACTCTGGCTGCGCAGCAGCTGACGTACTGAAAACCAAAGTGCTCCCAAAGGAGCGAAGTAACGTTTTGTGTTGATACGAGTGCAGCCATCCTTCTCAACATGCATCATTGAGTTGAATCACGTTCAGTAATCGCGGTGGCCCATGATGCAGCGCGGTGGGCTTCTTCATATTGCGATATTTCATTTTTGCGGTTACCGTGACAGCCCTGGTGTTGTGCACAGTTAACTCCGGTTGTAGCTAGGTTGCTACCTCCAGTAGCTTAGCTCCCACCTCCGCCTTAGCTTTGGGTTAGCTTCAGGTTAGCTTGTAGCTAGTTCGACCGGGTGTCATCAGTTGATCCAGCCTTACAGCCCCACCCTCAGCTCCTCCTCTCTTCCCTTTTATGGAATTGTCTGGGCTTGACGGGACCTGTGACACGGTCAAAATGGCGGTGGTGGCCACCTCCCCTTTAGTCTCAAAAACGTGTTAATGGAGTCTATGGAAACCCATTGTCCAATATTTTTATGTCAATGTTCAAGACATGACATGTTTTACATCAGCCAGCTAACCACGGGTCCTACTTGATGAAATAATCTTAACTTCAACATGAATTTTAACTCTAAGTACAACAACATCACCTTCATTTAAACCAGGGGTGTCAAACTCAAACTCACACGGGGCCGAAATGAAACTCTGGGACGGAGTCGAGGGCCAAACTTAATATTTTTGAAAAAGTGACGGCAAATTTGCACATTTTCTTTATCAACATGTATGCAATTTTGAACTTTTAAATTTGGAAACAAACATATTTCTGCATTAACACTGAATGTGGAATAACCAAATTACACACGAGCAAGTCAGTTTTAAATAAAAGGCATCAGTGGTATTCATTACTTGTGGTATATTCAGCATTTTTAAAATCTTTTAAATCTTTTCTCACGGGCAAACAACAAAATAAAAATATCATTTCATCTTAAATGAAAATGCAACATCTCACCTGTTAACTTTCATGTTTTGGAGCAGAAAAAGAGCATAAAACCAACATATTTAAAGCTCAGTTTGCTCCACTGGTTTACTGTGATGCTCACCTGTTCCAGCCAGATACCTGCATCATGGGGTTGATCTGAGCTGAGGAGGAGACTCCTGTTGTTTTGTTCATCTTCATCATAATAATGACAACATTATATGACAACAGGTGCTCACATAGGTTTGTGCTGATGAACATGTCTGAGCAGCTTGACCGCGTTGGTGTGTGTCGGGGAGGAAACACGACAGCAGCCACAGAGTTGTGCTGGTTTGAGCGTGTCGCTGCTCGCTGGAGTTATATCAGCTCTGTCTGGACGTTAGTTGGAAAACTTTCTCTTTCAGTCGTGAACACATTACTGAGCGGCTAGAATCTCCGTTTCTGGGCTTCAACGTCAGAAAACAGCTGAGTGAACTCGGCGCTGAGTGAGAGGAGTGTAGTTTGTCCGAGACAGCGGAGCTGCAGACACCGGCAGCAGGCGCTGGAAAAAACACAAAGGAGGGGGCGCGTCGGCTCCGCGCTGACGCCGCAAAGCATCATGGGAGTTGAAGTCTTTGCGGTAAAATCGGCCAGCGGGCCAGTTTTAATATATTTTTGATATTTATCTCGCGGGCCACATAAAAATGCTCCGCGGGCCGCATCTGGCCCGCGGGCCTTGAGTCTGACATATGTGGTTTAGACAAAAACATGTTTTGGAGAAAAAAAGAAACAGACTTGCAGCACAACCAGTGTGTTTGTTTCTGACCACAACCAAAGACTGGAAGAAGCCTCTGGGATGAGAGGCTAAATGTCTCCAACGTATCCAGAAACGTGCAGCTGTTTTCAGCTAAAACTCTCAGGATGATCACGTCCAGGATGACTGAGAACTACACCTCCATGCTGCAGCAGCATTCAGTCACAACAGGAAGTGAAACTTAACCGTAGCTGCTGTCAGTAACAAGCTAACAGATTTTAAACATTAAAACTCTCAACAGAAATAGTTCAGAAAGGGAATTAAAATGTTCACAACATTGTGTGTGATTTATTATTATTATTAATATGATTATTTATGGTGGCAGAAGCTGGTGTGGTCCACCACAGAGAAGCTGCTCTAGCATGATGACTTTAATTATTCTACAGGTTATTGTTTAGCCTTCTGACGCTCGCTCACACACACACACACACACACACACACACACACACACACACACGTGTGTTGGTGAGCGTCTGCGTCTGACTGCTGACGCTCCGTGTGTGTTGTTATTTCTGCAGTGAGACAAACTCTCCTCACACCGTCCAGAGTTTGTTCTTTAAAGCTTCTATTAAATCCACCGTGTTGACGTATTTAGATAGATAGATATTTTTTATTCGGTCAACAACAACAATTTATCAATTTTACATAAAAGTAATCAAGCAACCGAAAAAGGAATAGGTTGAAGCCTAGTGGCTTATAATTAGCCTATCCTTAACTCCCACAGGGATAATCAAATCCTTAACCAAGAGAAAAAAAAGTAGAGCTAACAAGTTTCCTCTAAGCTGCAGGAGTTAAAGTTTACATCACGGAGTAAAAGTCTGGCAGACGCGTTTGTTTATATCTGGGTGGGGGAGGGGGGACAGCTGGTGTGATCAGCTCTGAAAAGTGTTGATCACAATTTGTAGATCACGTTTGCTTTTCATGGAGATCGGCCACAGATTCCTCTTCCGTCGGCATTCTAGGAATAGAAACTAGGAATCGAAATAAAACAACTTTGAAGGATTCCGGGAAAACTAACAGTTGGAACCGGTTCCAATCGATGCTCGATGCCCAACTCTACTTATCACTTAGAGCAGTGGTTCCCAAACTTTTCAGCCTGACCAACAGATGTTCTTTCGTATTGTTACGCTACTTAGACATTTTTATTGTATTTGGAAAGTTTTTAATTTATATATAAATATATAAAAGCTCTTTTAAAATTTTATATTTTACCTTTTTTATGATTATGTGGCACACAACTGCCCCTTTTTACTGCATTTCTTTCACATTGCCGCTACGTCTGTCACGTTAGCGGTGTTTTACCATCATTTCTACATCCATCACGTCCCAAAGAAGGTTAATCAAACATCAAACCCAACGTTTGGAGCTTGTAAGCTCCACACACCTCTCGTGCAGCACCAGCTGTCTGATGCTGCAGCAGCGTCAATCTTCCCGGCTGGATGAGTGAATTTCTTCATCAGAGTCAATAATCTGCTTCATAATCAGAGTCAGTCAGTGTTTCCCTTACATAGGCGGCCCGCCACGGCTGAAATCCCAGCGCCACGCCTACAAGATCCCAAGTTTTATTTTGTTTTTTTTTGCGCTGTTTCCCGAAGACGTCGCAGGAACTACTCTGTTGTTGCTTGTGATCACAGCTGGCAGGCAGCAAGGAGGAGGAGAAAGGGCAAGGTGAAGTTACAGCATACGTTACTGAGTTCAGATTAGAAAGGTAGCAGTGGATATAATGCTTTTTGGTTTACATGTTTCAATAGCATTAAGATAGACAAGTGTTGACGATCTTGGCAGGGTTTCCCCAGTGCTCATTAGCCTGGCGGCCCGCCAGGTTTTCCTCCCCCGCCAGGCTAAGCATCACTTATCTATGTAAAATTGATTGTTTTGCACGTCTGACTTTAACCGCATCTAATACTGTATTACGGCGTGAGCGAAACAGCGACAATTTAAGATCGATGTGTGAACAGTGTGAGAGGACGGATGTTTTCGATCTGAACCCTTAAAACCTCCAGCAGGCTACGCTGCACTACTGACGTGTGAGCGCGCGGCGCTAACAACTTAGCGATGGGACATGTCTCGGAGAAAGCGTGAAAACACGTTGGCCGCTTCTTCTGAAGCGGGAAAATAAAACTTTAAAGTAGAGCATGACTTCAGGTCTACTGCAGCAGTAAACGTAGGGAAGACCAACTTGTCTTCCAATTTCCAAATAATAAATAAGAGGTGCATTCATCTGTGTGTCTCCTTTGATCTGCATTAGTGATATTTTCAGCACCAGAACAATGAAGCAAAGAAACAGATTCCTGAGTTTATGTTAGTAATTTTATTTATTAGGTGCATCTGACCTGTTCTATTTTTCTCTGAAATGAGATCAAATCAGTGCTTCTATGGGTCGTCTCCTCTCTGCACTAGAAACATGTACTTTATTATAATGTTCACTGTAATGCATCTTGATGTTCTTAATAAATTAAATCAAAGATATTGGTCAGTAATGCCAAATATGTAAATTTATGTTTCAGTCATTTTTATACTGGCTTAAAAATACTTCATTAAGTCTACTAAGCAGGGGTGTAGAAGGTGTTTAATAGGGCCAGCCCAGTAATGGTCTTGGACCAAAATAAAGGGGGGCAGAAGGAGATGTTTTTCCAGACGCCAAGAAAAACTAAATGCCAACACCCCCCACCCCCACCCCTCTAAGTATGTTTTTGAAAGTTTAAAACAAAAATTATTCTTGTGCAAATATCTGTGTATTCACCTTTAATACTAGTTATTAAAATGCAGCAGTTGCTGGATTGGTGCAGTTCTAAGTGGAGTGCGTCTAATAAAACAATATTGACATAAAGGTGAGGCGTGTCATAATGCGCCACTATGCAGCCCTTACTTACACTGTTGGTCTACGCAGTAATCGTTCCTTGCCTTTTTCGCTTCGTCCTGCATCCCAGCAGCAACCACTTTGGCGCCTCTGGAGTCGGTGTTTGTTTACGTCATGCTGCATTCAATGTAATTGGAAAAATGAGCTTCAAGCGCTTAACCTCCCATTTTGTTTTCTTTCTAGCCTTAGTGCGGGGAGCGGATCGGGGTCGATCTGAATCTGGGGGGTGGGGCAGAACCCCCCACCCCCACCCTAACTGCGCGCCTGCAAGTGGCTTACCCCTTCTTTCCACGGGAGCCGTCAGCAGCACGTTACTGCAGCAGCACGTCTTGCTCGCGTAAGCTGCTGCTTGGCCCTTCCCACGAGATGCAAAGCAGCAGGGGAGCAGCTGTCACCGACCGAGCACGAAGTCACACGAGTGTCTTCATCAGTAAACACAACAACAAGCAGGAGAAAACTACAACATGGTTTGTGTTTTATGGTCTGTCCGTTCTATAATCGCCAATACGGACCTGAAAAACAAAGGAGACCGCTAGCTAGGTGATAACTTCTCACGGGGCCGCACAGTTAGTAACTTTTTTTTAAAAGTAAAGCAACCGGAAGGCAGTACGTTTCTTTATTCTGAAAATCTCGGGAGCTTCGCTACGTTTCCGCGTCCGATTTCCTGTCTTTCCTTCCCCAAACATGTCGAACTTGACCCGTTTTAGAGGCGTCGCGCGTAGAAAATAGAACCGGCGCGTAAGGGCCGCGACATGCTGCTCCTGAGACGCGGCCGACTCGCGCTGCTGACGGCTCCGGTGGAAAGAAGGGGTTACAATGATGGAATGAGAATCCTCCTCAAAACTCCTAGGGGAGGAAGTGCTAGTCACACGTTTGTTTCTGTGAGTGTGTGCACATTTAAGAAATTCAATGTTCAAGTTTATGAGACGGCTGAATCCCACTGTGAGCTGCTCTCGTGTGTCTAGGCTGAGAAAGCACTGGCTAAAATATTTGGGTAGGTTTATCTCAACTAGTAAGTTTACTTGTTCCTTACTCCCGCTGCAGTTATATCCTGTGTTTTATACAGGATCTTACTGGTTTTAATGTTAACTGGTGTCTTTTCTTTTCTTGTGTTTTTATAATAATAATAATAATAATGCATTGAACTTATATAGCGCTTTTCTAAACACCCAAAGATGCTTTCACACACTCTCACATTCACACACTGCTAGGGATGGTAAGCTACTTGTAGCCACAGCCGCCCTGGGGAGGTCTGACAGAGGCGAGGCTGCCATTTGGCGCCGTCGGCCCCTCTGACCACCACTAACACAGGCAAGTTGGGTGAAGTGTCTTGCCCAAGGACACAACAGCAGGATACCCCTGGCGGGAGCTGGAATCGAACCCATGACCCTCCGATCATGAGGGAACCCGCTCTACCACCTGAGCTACTGCTTGTATTGTTTCTTTTATCTGTATGTTATTTTCTTTTAAAAAGGACTTTAAAGTCTGGTAATAAACTTTATATATATATATATATTATACATACATATAAATACTATACACATACATATATATACTATATACATGCCGACAGAGAGGTACAAGCTAGGCTAACTAACCTGCTCTCCAGACGGGTGTACAGCTGAGTGTTGTCAGTGCGGAGGACAAAGACTATGTGGAACCAGCGTTCAGGAAACAGATCACAGCCATGATAGTCCACGATCACACCACCCTCCTCCATCTTCTCATCCAGTTCATCCACCACCTGTTGGGTACCACGGACTCATAGTGTGTTTACTACCATCTACTGAACTAACTTCACATGCAACTACAGTCGTCTTAAGTGAAGACAGGATAAAACAGCAGTTGTAACACTAAGATAGGCAACAATGTGTAACCGTGGCATTACAAACGTGCTAGAAGCCAGCAACACTGCAGCTTAAAGAGCAAGTCACCCCCAAATAAACTTTTTTTTGCTGATAAACTAAATAAACGAGTGTCTAATCGTGCTGCAGACACGTGTCGTCAATAATTTGGCACTTCAGTGCATCTTAGTTAAAATTTAAATATTCTGCCTAAAACTGGCAGTGTTGTGCCGTTGTCAGGTAAAAACTCTGCACTGTATTTTAATTTAAATCAGCCACCGCTATTGGCTAAGAAGTATGCTATGATGTAAACTGGTACATTATGATGTCACAATGCTGTCGTGAGCCTGAGTGTGTGTGTATTTGTTAGCGGCTCCTCCCTCTCGGTCTGCCAGGCAACAGCATGTGTTGCATTTTTCAAACATGAAGCGGGAGTGGAGTTAGACTCTGGTAGGGGTTGACTTGCTCTTTAAGCTCTTTTACTGCCAGCCAGTGAAACGTCACTGCTAGTGGTCATAATGTTACGTCTGCTGTCCACCATCAGCACTCAGGACACACACTGGTCTGTTGGAGACACTCACTCTGTCCTCGTCCAGAATAGGACACTGGTACTCTTCATCGTAGCCATCATAGAGCTGGCCTGGTGACAAAAGCAGAGAAGCATGACTGCAGCAGCAGTGACCCATCCGGATATCAGCGAGGCTCACTTTTACCTTCCTGCGCCAGCTCTCCCACGTTCACGTAGCTCAGTCCTGTCCTCGTGGACAACTCCTTTCCCAGAGTGCTCTTACCTACACCTGGAGTTCCTGTGGAGGGCCACATCAACACATCAGGTTCCTTCGGTAACGTGCCCTCGTGGATGAGGATTACTACTTCATTCAGATTAACGTTGCTAAGATGCACGTGGTGCCCCGCTTGCTGAAGGGACAGAAAGAACACACCTGTGTTTGTTTACCTGTGAGCAGAATGTTGGGTCGCTTCATCCTCTCAGCGTGCTAGCTTCCTGCACGTGTTCTGCTGACGTTCACCTAAACTAGCAGCTGTTGTTTCACTACGTCATGACCTCTGACCGCGGGCGTTTAGAGGTTTAAAGCGCTAACCAGGAATACGTGACCACGAGCAGCACAATGAGGCGCAAAGTTAGTAATCCAGTAAGAGTGGAAACCACAGTGGCGGAAATAAGCAAATGCTCCAAATGCGCGTGCGCAGCCTAGTAGCAACCCTGCGCTTGCGCAGCTTGGCTGCGCAGTATAGGCTGTGCGCGTGCGCAACCATGCGGAAAGAAACCCCGCGAGGCCCCAATATTTTTTTTAACAAACTTTATTTAACAAACAATGAGTATACAACATAGAAACGAATGAAGTATACAAAACAACAGAATATGAACACACAAAGCCAGGGGTAAAAGAAAAAAGTAACAATTATAAGAATACACGCAAAAATTCACATATATATATTGTTTTGAGAGCCTTTTTGTTGGTGGATTCTGATATTGATTTTATGTACAATTCCACATCCTTAAAAAAATGACAGAAATATGGTGTTTTGTTGGTAAACTTACATTTGTGAATAAAGAATTTAGCTAAGAGTATTAACAGATTTATCATAAAAAAACATTTATCATTCTTCTTGGGGAACTTAAAGAAACAGAATAAAACATTTTCCCATCGTAAAGAAAACTCCCTTAAAATATGGACAGTAACAAACCTGCTAAATTCCTTCCAGAATCTTTGTGTAAAAGAACAGCACCAAAAAAGATGCGTCACAGTTTCTGGATGATCCCCACAGAAAGTACAATTAGTATTTATGTCCCTTTTAAATTTTACCATGTAATGACTGGCTGGATAACATTTATGTAGAAGTTTAAATGAGACTTCTTTCACCTTATTTACAATCAAATATTTCTGGGGGATCATCCAGACTGTCTTCCACTTGATATCTGGAACATAACGGTTCCAATGAGATATTATATACGGGAGAGAGACGATATCTTCCTGGAATAAACTACGTATTCTCTTATTGCTGCTACCAAGTTCTAGAGAAAAGCAGATTTTTCCTATTGGTGACTCAACTGGATCAGGGAGTGTGACTGAGGTAGATATTGAGCTGTCAGTGTTTTTATATAACATTAAAGTCCTTGAGGGTATGGCACCAAGCACCATTGAGAATTCCTGAACACTGACTGGGAAATTATATAGGGCAATAAAGTCGTTGTAAGTAAGTAGTCGTCCCTCTTTATTAACCAGCTGAGCCACCAATAGGATCCCATTCTGGACCCAAGTTTCCAGGAAAAGTGATTTATTTTTAAATAAAATATCTCTGTTGTTCCAGATAAGATATTTGTGAGGTGAGAAATTGTGTTTATAAATGAGGGTCCAAGCTAAGAGGACTTGCTTATGGAAGGATGAAAGTTTTATAGGGAGTTTCTCAACATTGTAATTACTATTTAAAATAAAATTAAAGCCACCAAAATGAGAGAAAATATGATATGGTATAAGGTTCCAGATAGAGGTAGGGTTTTTAAGAAAATGTTTAGCCCAATTAATTTTGAAAGTGTTATTTAAAGTAGAAAAGTCTAGGACGTTAAGCCCACCTGATTCGTACTTATTCATCACAACAGTTTTCCTAATATAATGCGTACGGTTTTTCCATATAAATTAAAGAGCATACGGTCAATATCTTTACCAATTTCCTTATCCAGATGTAAAGAGAGAGCAGCATATGTTAATCGGGATAACCCTTCAGCTTTAGTAATTAACACTCTACCTTTCAAAGACAAGTCCCTCTGCAGCCACTGGTTAAACTTTTTTAGGGTTTTCTGTATAATTGGAGTGAAGTTTAAAGAGCATCTTGACTTTTGATCTTTGGATATTAACAGTCCCAGGTATGTGACTTCCTGTCTAACAGAAATATTACAGACAGTATTTGCAGGGCAGTCTTTAATTGCTAGCAACTCACACTTTTTTAGATTTAGGCATAAACCAGAGGCCTCAGAGAAGTCACTAATCACTCTAAGAGCTAGAGGGATTTGGTTTGCATTCTTTAAGAAGAGTGTGGTGTCATCAGCTAACTGGCTAATCACGAGCTCCTTATCAGCTATGGTGATTCCTTGTACAACACTGTTTGAAATATTAGTTGCAAGAATTTGTGTACAAAGTAAAAATAAATATGGTAAAATAGGACATCCTTGGCGAATACCACGTTTCAGGTCAAATCTCGGGGTGGAGCCGTTAATCATTTTAACAGAACTATTGCCATTTGTATATAAGGTTTTGACAGCTTTACAGAAAAACCTGCCGAAGCCAAATTTTTCCAAAGAGTGGAAAATAAATTGATGTTCAATTGTATCAAAAGCCTTATAAAAATCCAGGAAGAGAATGAAGCTATTGTCAGATACCAAGTCAGAGTAATCAAGTAAATCCAATACCAGTCTAATGTTATTAGAAATGTGTCTATTTCTCATAAAGCCTGATTGTGTCTCATCAATAATTGTGTCCAAGACCTCTTTAATCCTGTTAGCAAGTATTAAAGCCATAATCTTATAGTCATTATTGAGCAGGGAGATGGGTCTCCAATTATCAATACAAAGTAAGTCTTTGTTTGGTTTTGGAATAAGTGTTATGAGACCTTGAGTAAGAGTAGGAGGGAGGGTGTTATTCTCTATACTTTCTGTAAAAACCTGCAGTAAAAACGGGGCCAGGAGATTAGAAAAAGATTTATAAAACTCTGCAGTCAAACCATCTGTGCCGGGAGATTTATTGGCCTTAAGTGCAGAAATGGAAGTACAGACTTCTTCCACAGTCAGAGGGCTGTCACAATAAATTCTATCTTCCACAACAATCGTTTTTAGGTTTTTAATATTATTGAGAAATCCTGTTGAGACAACCTCATTATATTTTGATTTGTATAGTTTAGTATAGAATTCGGCACAGAAATATGACATTTCTCTAGGATTGTCAGAGACAATGCCATTAATATTTAGTTGATGAATAGAGTTCATTTTTGATCTGTATTTTTCAAGCCTGAAAAGGTAAGCAGAATTTTGTTCTCCCTCCTCCAGCCACCTCTTCCTGGATCTTACAAAAGCACCCTCAGCCTTGCGCCGATATAAACCATCCAATTTATTTTGAAGTTCTAGTAAACTTAACTTATCTTCCTCTGAGATTTCTTCTGGGGACTTCTGGTAATAAGAGGCAATTCTGCTTATTATGTCTTGTTCTTCAACTTTCCTTAATTTAGCAATGTGACTCCCGTATCTTCTCAAGAATTTGCATGCTTCAAATTTAAAAAGTTCCCAGTTTCTACAAAAGGATTTCTCTCTGTTAGCTTTATTCCAATAATAACCGATTAATTTATGAATCTGCATGTTAACCATTTTATCTTTTAGCAAAGAGTTATTTAACTTCCAATAAGAGAAATTATGAGGTATATTATCCAGTGTAATTATTTGAATGTTAATGTGAATTGCTCTATGATCAGTGAGGGGGGTGGCATGTATATTAACGGTAATATTATCTTTATCAATGCAGTCAGAAACAAGCCAGAAGTCAATACGTGATTGCCTGGATCCTGTCTTATTGCTCCAAGTAAAGAGTCTATCATCTGGACATTTTTTTCTCCAAATATCCACAACATTAAATTTTCCCATAAATTTTTTTAAGTTTGCACTATATGAGGATTGCTGCCCTGGAGGCCATCTATCAACCGTATTGTCTAAAGTGATGTTAAAGTCTCCACCAATTAATACGACTGAATTTGGGTATTTGAAGAGCCAGAAATTAATTCTTTCTTCTAAGGAGTCGAGTAATTTATCATTTTCTGTTTTATTATTGTACCCATATATATTTACTGCAATGAAAGTACTGTTATTGTGTCTGATTATTGAGCAGAGGTAGTGTCCTAAGGTGTCACAGTCAGAGTCTAATACATCCCCAGAAAAATTATTTTTAAACGTGGCAACTCCAGCAGAACGCTCAGAGCCATGGGACAACCATATGTCATTACCCCATTGCGATTTCCAAAAGTTTATATCAGCAGGTGTGGAATGACACTCTTGGAAAAAGCAAAAATCTGTTTTAAATTGTTTGGCAAACAAAAATAAAGCTTTGCGTTTACATGTTTGTCTTAAACCCCTGGTATTAAGAGAAACAAATGAAAAAGACAAAAGTTATTAGAAAAGAGATTAATAGAGAAAGTAGGTTCTAAACGTCTACAGCTAAGAATAGATCTATAGAATAAGGGGACCGGGTGCTGCACAATTTAAGTAATAGAACAGTAAAAACCCTGAGTAACTAAGCTTATAAAAATATAGAATTTAACTATCTGCTATGGTTTAAATATAGCTTTTATAAGCAAACACACTCTTCAACACAAAATAAAACTTTAACCTGAGGGTGAAAATATAAAGTTCTCCATGTAAACAAACTTGCAGAAATGTTAGGTTGGAGACTGAATAAGCCTCTATGAAGGAGGGAAAACTTCTGATCCACTGATGAATCCTCGACCTCCCACGAAACAAGCTGGCTTACCCTCCTTACGGGCTTTGTCTATCATCGGCCACAGTTTGTCACGACGTTCTTTGTCCTCCCTGGACAGATCTTCAGCGAACCTCAAATGATTGTTCTGCAGGTAGGAGGAAGTTTTGGCTGCTTTCCATACAGCATCTCTGTAGATTCGGGAGGTGAACTGCACGATGATGCCTCTAGGTCTGGTGCTACCTTGTCGCTTGGCTCCGAGTCGGTGTACGGTGTCGATGACGTCAGGCAGCCTATGATTTTGTGTTGGCAGAACAGACTTGCATATCTCAATCACCTTTTCCCTTACGTCTTCTTTCTCAGCCTCCTTGACTCCATGTAGTCTGAGATTCCACCTCTTGGAATATCTTTCCAATTCAGATATTCTCTGTTGACAGTTGTCCACTCGACCTTCCTCTTTAGTTACTTTTTTTTCCAGGTCGCAAACTTTCCCCTTCATATCTTTCATTTCTGCACACACAAACTCAATCGTCTTTTTGAGACCATCAATCTGGAGCGTATTCTCTCTTACCATGCTCTCAATGTTATCAGACCTGGTGTTTATTAGTGCCGACAGACGAGAAATTATCTGATTTGCATCATCTGGATCAGAGCTGCTGCATTCATACATCACCTTCTTCGGAGCTGGCGATTTAAGAGGTGTAACAGGGAGAGGTGGGAAGTCATCCATGTCTTCTTCGGTTAGCGTGAGTGCTACTGCGGTAGCTGCGTAGTCATGAAAGCTATCCATTAACACGTTGCTGGGCGTAGCACTCTTCTCATTAGCATCCTCAGGTGCTATCTTAGACTTGGAACTTTCCAGTCCCCTTTTCGCTCCTTTCTGGTTCGGCATTCTTGCCCTATAAGTACTGTATCTTCTCTTGTTTGGTGAAATGTTAGTGTTGGCAGCATAAAGTTGAGGTTTTACCGTTGTTCACAAACTTTCTGTGCAGAACTTGGTAGAAAGCGTCTGCTCACTCCGCCATCTTGGCCGCCCCCGCGAGGCCCCAATAATATGCCCTTCTGTCATTGGCGGACGTAGCCCCGGCCAAACACCCCCCCCCCCCCACACACACACACACACACACAAACACACACCCCCCCGAGCTCAATAACGGCGGCCCTCCCAGCGGGCGGGGAGCATCCCGCTGTCAGCTCCAGCAGCTCCACACAATGGAAAGAATACGTTTATACAGAAACAGGGGCGGCGTTAGGCCCGGCTACTTGGGCTGAAGCCCCGGATCTTTCATGATAAGCCCCGGATCTAAATCGCGGAAGTAACATGCAGTACCAAAGTCCAACAGAGAGGGCGCAGCTGGCAGTAGTTTGTATACAGCCTGCCTGAGCCTCCACCACTGAAGAAGAAGCCCTTCAGCAGCCGGCTTCTTCTACACTCTGCCTGAAACGCATGAGTGAAGATGGACATAAGGACGTTTTTTAGACCAAAAGGTACAACGACAGAACCCCAGCTTTGATGATACTGGTGTTGACTCAGGTTTGTGAGTCTTATTTGAAAATATTTGTTGTGCTGCTGGTTTGCCTAAAGTTAGCTTACTATCAGGTAAAGTTGATGGAGAAAGAAAGGGAATATTTACTATCATCTCACACTAAACACTAACAGGAACAATACTTTGCCCTGAATATGCTGAATATGTAGCTTCAGATAAAAAATTATGTGGTACAAGACATATATGATGTTGACTAGTGCGTGTCACGTGTGTGCGCGCGCGTGTGTGCGTGCGCTCGCGCGTGCGTTAAGCCCCGGATCTTCTTCAGTCCTAAATCCGCCCCTGTACAGAAATAGTAATAATGTAATTAAACAGACAGGACTCCAGGTTTAAATATGAATGTATGGATTTTGTTTCTTGCATACACTTTATGGCCATCCCCAGTGGGATTATAAAACAGATACCACCAACAAATAATCAGCTGCCGGACAATAGGCACAACATACTTAAGTTAGCAGGTGAGTAATGTATGTGCAAGTGTTTATTTTAAAAGCAAAAAAATTAAATATCAGAGAAAGTAATTAGTGGTAATCGTTTTAATTAACCCCTTAAGCCCACTGGCCTCCATTTTCGGGAGCACGCCTCCTACAGCAACATTTAACTTTCAACCATTTGTTATTACAGGCACTAACAGTGGGTCTAAGTTCATACGAGTGAGTAGTTAATATTTATGTTACTATTTATGATTTTTTATTGCTTCTTTACAGTAAAAAGCTGCTGATGTGTAATTTTTAGGCATATTTTTATGTGTATTTATGTATTTCGTATATTCTGTTAACAGGAATAATTGCAGGCCCGACACAAAATGTATTGATTTAGAAATTACTAAAATATTTTGCATTAAGTATACAATTTACATGACTAGTAAACTGATATTGACCATACACTAATCTGTAAAGAATATACTGTAAACACAAAAGCAGAAAAGTTTGGCTTTAGAAAAAAGTTCAGACAACTGAAACAACCAGCAACAACTTTTATTGGTCTTACAAAAACCTTCCAAAAAAAAAAAAGAAATGTCAACACAATGCTACAGCCTCTTCAAAAATTCAGATGAGTCCAGAGCTTTTCTGAATTTCTCCGAGTATATGAGCAGTTTCTGTTTAGCCTCCTTGCTCATGTTTTTTCCATGGCATAGGACATCAGCTGCCTCTCACTAATGAGACAAAGATAAATAGCAATTAGTAAAAATGACATTTACACCTAGAGGCTGTCATAAACAATGTGAAAACAATACATATAGGCATTAGCACTGTTCTTGTGTTTGTAGAATACCTCCGGGCTACCACATTGCCATCGTGAGTTTGCTGCTTATTAGATGAGGAGTCATAAACGGTCAAATAAATAGCCTATTGTTATGTTTATTTTGGCCAAAAGGCTTGCATGTAGCTCATTAAAAATTATATAAAAAATTTTGCGTCCATGACGTCTTCCCCCACTGCCAATAATGCTTAATTTTATATAAAAGTGTTTCAGAAAAAAATTACGAATGCGCTATCTATCAAACTATGTCTTCAACGTTCACATTTCTAGTACAAAATCTTCGCAAGTTGTAAAAATATAAATCTGTCTTTACCTGAACCGTCATTTCCATCTCTTGCAACACGCATGCGAGTTCTCGTCTTCGTACATGCACGCGTGTTTGGCCGGGGCTGCGTCTGCAGCTAGACCTTACTCCTTCTGTCAGCGCTATTCAGGAACATCCACACACATTTAATTTTTTATTTGTAAAATAGAACATTTACGAAATTGCGATTTATTGCAAAAGAGTACAGAAAAGTGAACGAAAGTGTTACAGTTACAGATAAAAGTGACGCAGGAGGATTAAGAATCGTCTTTTCAAGGGCAGATTTCGTTCTAATGGCTTCAGAATTGGAACTAGATTTAAGCCTGTCTATATAAATATCTAACGTAGCTAAGAATGCTTTAAAGTTAGGTTTATGATGCTGAAATTTAGAGGTGTGGATGTGATATCTCCCATATATCACAAGCAGTGATGTATAGTTTTTCTGAGTCTTTGAGATCATGTTTTTCAACACCAAAAACACAGGCTTTTTTTCCTAGTGAGAAAGTTATGTTCTTTCTATTTAGAAAATTCATCATGTCAGTTCAAAATATTTTTGTATAAGTGCAGTCCCAGAACAAGTGTAACAGACTTTCATCATCATTTTTACAGAAAGTACACAAACAATCCATTTCCCATTTATAGCTTTTTTGTAGAAAAGCTTTAACCGGATAGCATATGTGTGAATAATCTTAAACAATGTTTCTTTTATTTTAAACAGTAAATATTTTCGCGGTAGCAGCCATGTCCAATTCCGCTGGTGAAGATACAATAGTGGTCATAACAGTGTTTCTAATTACTTTGTTGGACACTTTGTTGCTCATAAAAGGGTAGTCTGAGTCAATAAAAATGTCCTTTGGTTAAAATGAAGGTGTGATGAAGTCTTCCTTTGGGTGCTGATGATAAAAGTTAAAGTATGCCACTGGGTATTGCATCAAATATAACAACATAGTCTTTGGTTGGCACAGGGAATTGGTTAAGAGTCATGAATTGTGAGTATGACAGTAAATTACCATTTGCATCTAGCAACTGACTGACCAATGCCTTTATCATACCACTTTTTACTGAAAAGTGTTTTATTCTTTGATATCATTATTGTTCCAAATGCAATTTTTGTGAGGTGAAAAATTGTGTTTGTACATGAGTGACCAGCGTCGTAACATTTGCTTGTGATAAAGTGATAGTTTCAGTGGGATTTTAAACTTGTTGTAGTTACATCTTAGTAAAAATGCTAAACCATCAACCATATTAAAAATGTATATTTTTATTGTATTGTGTTCCATATAGAATAAGAATTTTTAAAAAGGTTTTTAACATATTTTATTTTAAAAGTGGTGTTTTGCGATGAAAAATCGAATGCATCATTTCCGTCTCCGTCTAGCTTATTCATTATGATGTTTTTTTAATGAGATGGCATTTATTTTTCCATATAACATTGAATATCAACTTGTCTGTGTTGGCACAGCATTTTTGTGGGACCTCTAGAGCAAGAGCCATGCAAACTAGTCGAGATAATCCTTCTGCCTCTGTTATCAGGGATCTCCCAGCAAGAGAGAGGTCCCTCTGGAGCCAGCGGTTAAATCTTTGTTCTACAGATATTATCAAGGGATTGGTTTTCAAATGATCCTACACCTTCATTTATTGTACGGTTATTCCTAAGTATTTAATAATGTTTTTTTTACTGGGATGCCATATAACACTTTTTTAGAAGTGGTTTTAGGGGGCAGTAGTTCACTCTTGCTAATATTTAGTGTTAATCCTGAGACATTTGAGAATGTATTGATAATGTAAGCAGCTTTTTAAATTTCATCAGCGAGTTGGGAGATGATGAAATTTCAACTAGAAAAATTTGCATGTCTTGCAGAAATGCTGTTTGAATGCTGAATAGCTGAAACTGTAAGCTGAAGCTGCTGAACAGCTGAACTGAAGCTGAAACTAAGCAAAACTGTCAAAATGAGCTGAATGTATTGAAAGATGTAGAACCAAAAAGCACCAACCAAGTAAAATACAAAAATTAAGCTAACAATAGAGAAAAATAATCCTAAACACCAGAAAACTGAAATCTGTGAACATTGTATAAAAATCTGGACAGCTAAAATGCCTAAACACATGTTATTTCAGTAGGACTAGTTTAACAGTTTAATCTTTACATTTAGCTGAACTGTGAAATTAGCAGCATAAGCTAAATTTGGAAACTGATTGCTGAAGCCGCTGAATAGCTGAAGTGAAGCTGAAACTAAGCTAAACTGTCAAAATGAGCTGAATGTATTTAAAGATTTAGAAGCAAAAACCACCAACAAGTGTAATAAAGCTCAGAATATAGGTGAAGAATAGACAAAAAATGCTAAACAGCAGAAAATTTAAATCTTTGAACATTGATTAAAAACTCAAAAGTTGAAATGTTTAAACAGCTGGCATTTGAATGAGAATAGTTTAATAGGTAAATTTTTACAATTGGCTGAAGTGTGAATTTAGAAACATTTACTGATATCTGAAACTGATAGATTAACATATGTTCAGATTTGGTATGGGATGGATGAATGGTTGGATGAATGACATGAATAATGGACTGTTGGATGGATGTTAGATGGTTTATTGGATGGATGGATGGATGGATGGATGGATTTATATGTGGATGGATGGATTCCTTAGGCCAAGCCGATCGATTTATGTCCCACATGCGTGGGTGTGTAAGTCAATTTAGCCAGAAGATGACTGACCTCTCTCAACCAATCAGGGAGCTGGAAGGGAGCGGGGCACTTTCTGACAGTCAATCAAATTTAACTTGTTTCTAGTTTTAAGTACAGATAGTTCAAAAAGATCAAAAACAGGAGTCTGTTATTGGCTCAATATTCAGCTTTTTATGTTCATTCCTATGAGACTTGGTTAAAGTGATTTGTAGTTCCTTGTGTTGCCATGGTAACAGATGACAGGAGTCTGCTTTAATAAAGCAATGCACAATGTCACATGACTCTTTTAAACTTTGAATAACATTTCTATATTAAAGTACCGTAAATCCTCTAATATTGGCCTGTATTCAATTAACGGCCGGGTATCATATTTTGGCCGGTGTCGGAGTCGGCGGAGGTGGATAATGGCCGGTATTTTATTGTGGCCGGGTGGAATGTGGTAACAAACAAGTACCACGGGGGGGGGGGGGGGGGGGGGGGGGTGTTGTGTCATCGTCTCACTTTTAAATTGCCAGTGACAGACCGCGATTTGGCAGGTGCGGAGACGAAGAGGAGGTGAATGTTTGATATCAAGTTCAAAGAGAACGTGCTGATTATGCTGCAGAACACTCTGGGGAGCAGTAGCAGGGGTTGTATGAACTAGTCACTAGTCGACTTCACTATAGTGACTTTTTATGCCTGTCGTCGACTAGTCGCTGTCACGTGATAATGACCGGCAAGATGCAGTCCTCAGAAAATACAGCAGCCTGCTGTCAGCGGGTGACAAGCTCCTGCGCGTCGGGAGGCAATGCACTGTGCCAGAGCGTCGGTACTGACACCCGCTGTAAAACGGACATCTAACCAAATTGTGACGTTTACCCTCTTGCAATTTAACCTTCCCCTCACCCCATCCTAACCTTAACCAGCTGCGCATGCAAAGCTCTGATTGTTGACGCGCTCCAGACATCTGCGTCCTGAGCACGCCCACAGTAAAATTATCAAATTAGGTGTCGCCACCTCAAAAACTAATTTAACACGCGATCGTTCATGTCGGCTCATTTCCTTTAATGTTTTCTGTCTTTTATTTGTGCCTGAAGCGTTTCGCTGCTGTGGAGCGGGGCGCATCACCTTGTCCTCCGGTGACGCACTGATCACTGATGCGGCCACCAAGCAGCGAGCACTCCGCTGTTTTTGCGGTCGGTAGATCTTTTAGAACTGCAGTTCAAAGGTAACTCATAAGGTGAATATATATGAACCCAGGTAGCAATTTTTATTTAGGATTGAGAGGAGATGCAAGAAGATGATAAACAGGCAGGACAGAAAAATAGTCAAATAAAAACAAGTTAGTTTTTGTACCTGCTGTTGCAACAAACGGACACCATTGAAGGTAATCAGAAGTGAGGAACAGAAAATGAAATAATTATTTTAATGTTTAGAGCAGCAGGAACTCCGAGAGGCTGCAGGCGCATCAGTGAGTTTGCGGCCGCTGCGCAGGGGGAGGGGGGAGGGCTGAAGCAGAAACTACCGTTCTTAAAAGAAATGTGTTTAACTTTGAAAATGTGGGCGCAATTTTAATTGTCAAAAACTCCAGCGAACCATTAGTTCATTTTGCTCAAATAGAAATTTAGGCCTGCCTCTAATTCTGGCCCTCCTTCCAATAAAGGCCTGGAGCTTGATGAGCTTGAGTCAAATACAGGCCCGGGCCTGTATTAGAGGATTTGTCTAAAATGTTGTTGATAAGCACGTTGCCATGGTAACACAGAACACAATATCAAGTTAATACAACCAAGCAGGTTGAATTTATGTGTAATGTATTAATGAGTACAGCTCAAGAAGTGAAATTGGACCTGTCAAACTTCTCATCACCATTCGAAAAGTACTGCACCGATTTGAAAAATTCAAAAAGCGTGGGTGGCAGAAGGCTTTGGTGGTCATGTGTGTGAAGTCTTGTAGATATTGTCATGACTCGCGGAAGGTGTTTAACGCAAGACATGCAGATTCAACTCGACACCACTGGATAAGTTAAAGTTCTTCATTTCAAACCAGGAACTTAAGTAGCACTGGGAAGTCCAGTGGATGATGTGCCATAAGGTGTTAGTCCAGATAATAAGCCATGAATGACGAGGAAGTTGGTGAGCCGAGCTGGCCGTGGTGAGCTGGGTGGAGGCCCGTTGGCCAAGATGGGTGAGGCAGCGGAGAGGACCAAGGCAGGTACTGTGGAGGAGAATGGGACATGGTTCTGGTGATCCGGGTTTCGAGCGGCGAAGGTAATGGATGTAGTTGAGAGTTCCTGAACAGGGCAAAGCAGACAGGGGTTCAGAGGCGAATCCAAAAAATGTAATCCAAAAACAGTCCGTGGCAGAGCTGTGAATCGTGATAAAACGGTCTCTCAAAAATGACAGACCGTCAGATGTGTAGATCGTAAAACGGTCTAAAATCGTCATATCGCCCAGCCCTAGTCCGTGGTCATAAATCCTAATAATCCAAATCACGAGTTCTAGCGAGCAAACAAACACAAGTGGCTGGGGCAACCTAAACTGGAGCAATCATCCGGCATCGAGTGGTGTCTCCATCCTCCCTTTACACCAGTACTCCTGATTGGAAATCCAGCGCAGCTGGTGGCCCCTCCGCTCCTCACCTGTGGGAAATAACTCCAAGATAGTTAGTAGAAGAGGCGTACTCACCACAGCTCGTGAACCATAACAGATATGAGGAGAACATTTCAGCTGTCTGTCGGCCACAAGTGCCTTTTTTAAAGGGGTTTAAATGGAGGAAAGCTGGCACAGTCCTCCTTCTGGGGCTTGTAGCACAAAAAATGTAATACCAACCGTAAAACCGAAGACATCACTTCGAAGCGGACAAAATAACCTAACGAATTTGAGAATATCCTTAGTACACTATAAAAGAAGTGGTCGGTGGAAATTTTTGTTTCAAGATTTCATAAATCATGCAGTTAACAGTGCTCAGCTTCTCGGATGTCATTTCAGACCTCTGACACGTCTCATCGCCCATTCAAAAACTGCTGCACCTATTGGAAATTTTCAAAAAGCGTGAGCGGCAGAAGGCTTTGATGGTCATCTCTGTGAATTTGTATGTGCCTACCGTTTTCTAGAAGCTATGACGAGAACATTTTAGCTGTCAGAAGCTGATCAGAGGAGAAAATCTCTGTTCCTTTAACATGGGTTTCAATGAGACAGAATCAGGGTCTCTCCTCCTTCTGAGGCTTGTAGAGAAAGAACCGTAACACTTAAGGACAAAATCAAACCCAATCTGAAAAGCTGACAAAAAATTCCTACTTCTTGAGATGTAATTTGTTTCGGTACTCCAAACGGTCTGGGTGTGGGAAGGCGTTCTTTCCAGAAAATGTGAAGGTCAAAAGTTAGAGTGTGGAATTTTCTGTTTAGAGTGGCGGGAAGCATTTTTTTATTTTGAATTTTCTCAAACAAATGAACCATACGACCACAGTGTTTAGAGTACATTCATGATTTATAGCTCAAAACAAAGGTATATCCGTTAGCTACAAACCATGTGTCTCATTTCAATCGGACTTACGGTTTTCTCAGGACAATGCAAGAAATGGAGCAAAGGAGGGTCGTTGCTCCTGTCTCTGCCAATTATAATTTTTGTGATTTTTTTCTGAAAATCTCAAGCCGTACCTCAACTTCAACCTGTGATTTTAGAAAAACTGTCACAGATATCACAAAGATTTTTTAACCAGTAATAGCGGATGGTCTTGTGAGTTTGTTGAAACTTGAATGAAGTCTCTAGGTTAAAGTTAACCTATAAGAGTAAGAGTTCAAATAAGTGATAGGATTTAGCTGAAAATTGAGCAATCCCATTCATTTCAATGGGACCAAAAATCGCAGAAAAGCTGAATATCTCAAAAAGTATAAAATATTTTAATAGCAAAAATCATTGCCAGCATAAGTTGAACGAGCTGAACATTTTGATACCAAAATTGTGTAAATAGTTGAAGAATTGTGGAAGTAGTTGAATGCCAAAAATGTACGGAAGCAGAATAATAAACTATAAGAATAAAGAAAAACAGGAAAACAATAGTTTGAATGCTTTACAGCATTCAAACTATTAGCCATATGTACACCTTGTAAATCACTTTTTTAAATGAAAGTCGATAAGATTTGCATTGCCAATATAAATAAGTAGGGAGAAGCTGGGCAGCCTTGTCTAAGGCCTCTTTTGATATAAAGTCTTCTGGAGCCGCCATTGGATAATTTTATAGTTGAGTTCAGGGGCGGGGTTAGGCCCGCCTACTTGGGCTGAAGCCCCGGATCTTTCATGGAAAGCTCCGGATCTAAATCGTGGAAGTAACATGCAGTACCAAAGTCCAACAGAGAGGGAGCAGCAGGCAGTAGTTTGTATAAAGCCTGCCTGAGCCTCCACCACTGAAGAAGAAGCCCTTCAGCAGTCGGCTTCTTCTACACTCTCTGTCTGAAAGGCATGAGTGAAGATGGACATAAGGACGTTTTTTAGACCAAAAGTACGGCGACAGAACCCCAGCTTTGATGAGACTGGTGTTGACTCAGGTTTGTGAGTCTTATTAGAAAATATTTGTTGTGCTGCTGGTTTGCCTAAAGTTAGCTTACTATCAGGTAACGTTGTTGAATATATAATATATAATATAAGAAAGGGAATATTTACTATCATCTCACACTAAACACTAACAGGAGCAATACTCTGCCCTGAATATGCATAATACTGTATGTAGTTTCAGATTAAAAATTACAGTGGGGCAAAACAGTATTTAGTCAGCCACCGATTGTGCAAGTTTTCCCACTTAAAATGATGACTGAGGTCAGTAATTTACATCATAGGTACACTTCAACTGTGAGAGACAGAATGCGAAAAAAAATCCATGAATTCACATGGCAGGATTTTTAAAGAATTTATTTGTAAATCGGGGTGGAAAATAAGTATTTGGTCAATAACAAAAATTCTACTCAATACTTTGTAACATAACCTTTGTTGGCAATAACAGAGGCCAAACGATTACTATAGGTCTTTACCAGGTTTGCACACACAGTAGCTGTGTATATCCTACATCGTCTAATTTCACAGCTGAAACAAGCATCCTTAATAATCTGTGCACAGGAAGCTTACCGATGCTGTAGTAAAACAAAAGTTATAATAATTTATTATTAATAAAACCTTGTTGCAGCACTAAAGCAGAAAAATGAGATTTTGCAATAAATCTCCAAAATATTTACATATGAATTGTTTTAGAGCCCTTTTATTGGCAGAATCTGATATTAATTTAGTTCTTACAAAAAATGGGTCCCAAGGTGGTTTGTGTGGTGTTGCCATAGTGAAGAAGAAGAAGAAGAAGAAAGTATCATTTCTATAGCGCCTCTCAAGATAAAATTCACGAGGCACTTCACGAAAACAAAAAATAAAAAAATGTTAAAATATAAAAAAGCATTTTGAAAATGTTTTAAAATATATTTAAAAGGAGCAAGAATAAGCAATTGCGATTTAAAAGAAAAAATGTTAAGAAAGAGAGAGAGTGAACAGGAAAGAGGGAAATCAGTGGATCCTGAGGAAGGTGGAATAGGTGGGGAGAGCAGAATAAAGAGAGAGAGGTGAAGAAGGTCATACAAAAGCCAGCTTGAACAAGTGAGTCTTCAGCTGCTTTTTAAAGGAGACCACTGAGTCCACTGATCTCAGGCTCAGGGGGAGAGAGTTCCAGAGTCTGGGGGCCACAGCAGCAGATGATCTGTCACCTCTGACCTTTAGCCTGGTGCTGCACAACCAGTAGGCTTTGATCACTGGACCTCAGGGACCTGCTGGGGGCGTAGGGACTAAGAAGATCACCAATGTAAGATGGTGCTTGTCCATGTAAGGCCCTATAGACCAGAACCAGGACATTGAAATGAACCCTGAAGTTGACTGGCAGTCAGTGAAGCTGGAGGAGAAGCGGGGTGATGTGGGTGTGTTTGGAGGACTTGGTCAGAAGCCGAGCACAGGCGTTCTGAACCACCTGTAGACGGTTCAGGGAGGTTCTGCTCAGACACGTGAAAAGAGAGTTACAGTAGTCTAAGCGTGAGGAGATGAAGGTGTGGAGAACTGTCTCAAATTCAGAGCGGGACAGAATGGGACTCAGCTTAGCAACGTTCCTGAGATGGAAGAAGGAAGAGCGAACAAGAGAACTGACATGAGAATCCAGGGTGAGAGCTGGGTCAAAGGTCACACCAAGATTCCTGACAGAGGGTTTGGTGTGAGAAGCAGGTCTAAGCAGGTGTGTAACAGCTGCAACTTAGACATCTCATGGGGCTTAAAGGAGATGTAGAGTTGGATGTCATCTGCATAAAGATGGTAGGAGATTCCTTTGAAGGAGCTCAGGATGTGCTGAAGAGGAAGCAGACTGAGGATGAAGAGCAGAGGCCCCAGCACAGAACCTTGTGGGACACCATGGGTAAGAGAGGTGGTGGAGGACCTAAACTTGGAGACGGCCACAGAAAAGGAGCGCTCAGAAAGATAAGAGGAGAACCACTCCAGAGCAGATCCTGATAGGCCTACCCAGTCTCTCAGCCTCTCCAGTAGCAGGTGATGGTCAACAGTGTCAAAGGCTGCAGTCAGGTCCAGCAGGACCAGAACAGAACAGTCCCCTGCATCACTGTGGGTCAGAAGGTCATTAGAGACCCTAAGAAGAGCTGTTTCAGTAGAATGAGCTCTACGAAAACCTGACTGGAAGCTATCATAGATGTTATGTTCATCAAGAGCAGCTGTGAGTTGTTTAGCCACAACCTTTTCCAAGATCTTGGAGATGAACGGAAGTTTAGAGATGGGTCTGAAGCTGCTATGGAGAGAGGGGCCGAGACTCGGTTTTTTAAGAAGCGGGTGGATTACAGCGTTCTTAAAGTAAGCAGGGACCTGACCAGAAACCAGAGAAACATTAATTATAGAGAGCACACACGTGTGACATCATAGGCACAGATCCCCTGTCCTCTTGTTTGGAAATGGAAATACAGTCACTCCATATTAAACAAACTGTCCACCCGGGCTTTTGCGCTGCATAGAGACGCTTCGCTGCCTATGACTGAACGTCAGTTGAGAGTCAGCCTCATGCAGACTGACCAATGAAGAGAGGGCCTTAAGTTAAGGCCCTCTCTTCATTGGTCAGTCCACACAAGGTGGGTCAAAGGTTACCCTGAGTGGGTTACGTGACATCAGGTATTCAAGTATTGAGTATATTTACTGCATATTACAGTAATATATTCTGTATGTGACCATATTATGGTGTTCTTGGGTCGTGATGATGGGGCCCTTTAATATTGTTGCCCAGGGTACAACAAAGTGTTAATCTGGCCCTGTCTACCGGGCGTTCATTAGTAGCTGAGTGAGAGAGGCTGAGAGGGAGAGAAACTCAGAGAAGCTTTAGAGCTTTTTTACTGCTGGAGAAAAAACGTAGCAAGTCATCATCTTCCCAAATGCAGATATTCTCTTCTTAATCATCACTTCTTTAAAGAAGAAATAGTTAAATGCAACAAAGGAAAATATCCTTTTATTCAGCCTGTTCATGAGACTTGGATCAAAAAATAAGTCTGAACAGTGTTAAAGGTTGTTCATCTAAAAATAAACCTTGAAGAGTTTGAAGATTTTTTTGTTTTAATAAGTTCATCTTAAAACATCTTTCTGAAGTAAAATAAAGTTTCCTCTGTGAGGTCAGATAGGCCCATCTGTGCTGTTTTGTAACAGAAATAAACAAATGAATCATATTTGTCCACCCAAATACTTAAATACCACAAAAACAGGGATATGATCACCGTCAAGGTCAAGTAAGAAGTTTTATTTTTAAATAAGCGGCTGTTTGTGATTAATCATGAGTTAACTATGGACATGATTTATATCATTATTAAATAGCCCATGTGGCCTATAGGCTATGTAACTGAGATTTAATATGAAGAATCAGACAAACCTATTTTCAAACTAGGTATTTGCTCTATGTTGATATTTATTTCATAAACATTTACGGGCCAAGGGAACATCAGCTGCTGATGGTATAATTTGAAGAAAAAAGTCCATTATGCTAACCTCCTCCCTTCATATTCAGAATTTTCTAGTTGTGTATAAAATGTGTTTATTGTGCCTCTCTAGTTCTTAATAAAGGTTAAATAGTTTTGAATTTAGTCATGTCACATGCAAGTGATTTATAAGCCAATATAAACCTATAAATAATCTATTTCAGTATTTTTTACCATGGTTTAAAACTTTTTTCTTACTATAGAATGAATATGACGAATTATCTTTTTGTGTTTGAATGCAGGCTCAAGGAACAAGTACATTCAAAGAGGAGAAGGGTTATCATTGGAGAAACACATGTGCCACAACCGGTGCTTGTGGTGTGTGGACCTGTTACATGGTTCTAAATAATAACAATATGGAGTTCCTGTGTTGTGTATGTTGTATTATGTAAATATCAATCCTACTTTTTGGAAATAATAAGCAGTTGGTGCATACAAGATAATTAAAGAGAATCTAAGGCGAAGCGCTTGCACATACTGTGTTGTTTTTTCTGCGGGGGGGGGGGGGGGGGCACCACGAAGCCCTTTGTGCTTAGGGCACCAAAATAGCTAGCAACGGCCCTGTGCGAGTAAGTATTATTTGCTTAACAAATTATCAAAATGCTGGGTTTGATCTGTTTAACGATGTGTTTTTGTCCATTTCATTGTTTGATGGAGAAAAAAAGAACCAGAAAAGATGCACTGTAAGTCATCTTTGATTAAAAAAAATTCTGTTTAACTGCCATCTTCTGCTTCTTCTTTTATAAAAAAAAGATTTTTATTAAAGATTTCCTTAAAAAACATTCCTTTTTAAAATTATTTTCACCTTTTCTTCATTAATCAATTTTTTATTTTTCCCCACCTTTTCTTATCCGTTTTTGTTATTTGATTTTTTTTTACTGCCATCTTTCCACTGTGAGAGATATGTGCATTAGTACAGTCAAAGACTGTCTGTCAAAATTGACAATGTATGAACTGTAATTTGCTTTTTCTTTTTTGTTCAGTTTAGATGAGCAGAGGGGCATGGAGATAGGCGAAACGTACCGAACCAGAAAGCAGGCCAAAACATTCATTGGGTATATAACCCAGGCCAGGGGGGCTGCCAGAGATTTTGGGCCCCATGAAAATATATCACGTTGGGCCCCCTTGGCGGCTCATCCATTGAGGGTGCTGGGGTTCCGCCCTCCCAAATGCGAAGGGAGAAAAATTTTAGAAAAAAAAAAATATATACTTTATACTTGTGTTTCAGTTTTGCTTAATTATGCACATGCATTCTTACTTATTTATAGGGATGTGTATTGGTGAAATTCTGGCGATACGATGTGTATCACGATACCGGGAGATGGTACGATGCATTGCAATATATTGCGACATTCAGCCAGACAATATTAGTGCTTTATTCTAGACTGAATTTATTCTAGGAAAATTCAGTAAACAGTCCAAATTGATGCATAACAGGTTTAACATGAGGTATCTGAACCATAACAGAGGGATTTACATTTTAACGGTGGAAACAAACCCCAATCAAATTAATTTGTCAAACTAAAGTAGAGACCTCAGAATAAATATACATTTCATTAGGATGAAAATATGTTTTTTACTGCCTTACATTAGAAAAAATACTGCAAAGTAAAGTACGTTATTTTTAACCTTTTTTTTTTTTAATTGAAGTTTGAAACTTTTTGGGCCCCCTGACAGCCGTGGGCCCTTAGAATCGTCCTAACCTTTCCCCCCTTTACGGCCCCCCTGGCCCAGGCAGAGAAGGAGAGTGTGCAAGAAGAATTTGCAGCTGGAAAGTTTCTTTCTCTGATGTCAGATGGCTGTGCTGACAGTGCTCATTGAAGAAGAGATCATCTATGGCCGACAAGCAGTTAAAGGACAAATCAGTGTCAAGTTCCTGGGTATCGAGGCAGTCACAAAACTGCTAAATGCTGAAAACATCACGTCTGCCATAACAGCCGGGGTGTGCAAAGGTCTTGGTGTGGAGGAAGGCACCTGGAAGAAGAAACTTGTCACTGTGTCAACAGACGGGGCTGCAGTCATGCTTGGAGGAAAGAGTGGCGTGGTGACATGTCGGTGCTGTTACTGTCGGAAGACATTAAAAACTTCGACCCGAAACCAGCCATAAACATATGGTTTCATGACGTCTTGATTTCATGGATGGAAAGACTTCCACTGCTGCTGAGATGGACGACGCAGAGCCAGAGGAAGATTTCATGCGCTTGGGTCAGGGCCGCTTGCTCTCTATGATGAGCAAGAAATATGAGGACGAGCTTGACAAGAACTTTGAGGTGGAGTAACATAATAGACAACCACTAGCCAAATATTCAGCCTGCATCACAATGGTGCCAGAGACTGACACAGTGCTGGTTGTAAATATATACAGAAAAGCTTATTATGTTTGTGAATGTGTACAAAATAAAGGTTTATTACATTTAAAACGGTGCAGTTGTGATTTTGACTCGTTTTGGCAGCTGACCTGCGGGGCCGGTAGATTCTTGGCAGGGACGGTAAATTTTCAGAGTTACTGGCCCGGCTGGCCGGTTGGTTTTGAAGTTAATGTCCACCCCTGATCGAGATAACTTGAGTTTCTTGTTTTCCATTTCTTGCAGCTTTTTTAACTCTGCAGATGGTTTCAGCCATCCGTCTTTTTAGCTGAGAATGCACAAATTCCACAGACTCTTTTAGTTCATTTATACTGGTTTGCAAACCATCCACACACGATGCTCACCTCCACTGACTCGGTGACGTAGGAGATGGATTTAATGCAACATGACCGTTCAGACTGCAGTCGCTTTCAGAAACACCAGATATGTGTCGGAATCAGTACCACATACTGAAGTGACACGGATCGCATTTAAAACCATCAGATCTGTTCCAATTCTACAGTATATCAGATTTGGGTCGCATGTGGGGAAAAAAGCGAATTTGATGCACTTTTGCCTGTAGTGCGACGATACTTGTACCTTTTCTCAACAGCACAGTTAAGTGATTTGTTTTCAGTTATTTGTTTAGAATGACGTGTCGTCATATGATCAGGTTTTATTGTCAAGCTGTGGTATGAGTTTCACATTGGTGGTAAAGACTCTGACACTAGTCAGTGACTCGATGCCGGGTCCCTTATATAGGAAACATGTTACTGATTGGCTTAATGAACTGACCTGTATTGGGATGTTTACTGTGTGCAGGTCCTTGAGACGACTCTGGTCCTGATTTGGCACTTTATAAATAAACTTGAACTGAATTGAATGAATGATGATGATGCTGCTGTACAATTCCATCTTCAGTCCACACCCACATGAACAGCAGTTGGGATGTTTTTCTTTTTTACTCCAACAACTCACTCCTTTTTCTTTCTTGTGCATGCTCCTCATCTATACTTCTGTTGGATCCCATGTCTCTCTTCCACATCTGACCACTGGTTGGTCAGGCGCTGTGTGCCGTCAGGTTGGGGTTTATTTATTTATAAAGTGCCTTCATGTGGCCCGAGGGCCAAACAAACAACCATCAATCATTGCGGAAACGTGCACGGTGTCAGAAACAGTTTTCGATTCGATAAAGCAGCTTTTGAGGAAAAAAATCGTATTAAAATGATTACATTTTATCTTTATTTATTTTATTTTTATTTTAAATCAAAGTTTCATAAGGGGAGGTATTTTTATTACTCCCCACCAGGACCACATCCACGCAGTGTTTTGGTATGCAGTCCTCAGCCACACCACTGGGGGCGGTGGCGCACCATGACGTTGTTTTATCCAAGCAGCAAAACCTTGAAGAAGACAACAGGAACAGAAGTTAGGTGCTTCAAGCGTGTGTGCAGATTAAAACCGTGAAAGTTGTCGCCAGACTAAAGCGAGGTAAACGTTTCCACCTCTGAAAGCGCTTTTGTGATGTAGGAGTTTTGTTTAGCTAGCTGCTGCACCACGCTGCCGGAGCCTTAGCCCAGTGGGAGCCCCTCAAACGGTCTCCTCTGCCCGTCAGGCGCTCCGTGGGAAACAGCCTCAAGATGAGCAAGCGCGGACGGTTCGGAGAGGTTTCGTCCAGAAGGGTAAGTGGTCCTAAGCCGAACCTCCAGAGGCGTTCAGTAGTGATGGTAGATGACGTAGGTATGTGTGCAGTGTTGGTACTCCACCTGTGTTCCTGCAGCCATCAGGAGGGATGTTGTTTTTACTGTTTTCCACCAAATGGCACGAGTTCTCTACTACTCTACACTTCAGTAATGGCTGTGTGTGGCCCCTGGCTGCATCACAATGCAGTCATTCTTTCGAACACATTTGGGTTGAGTGTTCCGTAGAGATGGCATAGACTGGTGTGCACGTGTGTTTTCTTAGTGTGGTTACTGTGTTGTTTTCAGTTTTCATTTAAAAAGCAGTTCTCACCCAAAGTCTAATGTAGTGCCTACTTCTGCACACATACATGCTCCTATATGCCTCAGTGCAACGGACATATTACCAGGGGAAAGATGTATTCATGCTGTAGGGGGGGGTTGCATGCCTCTGTGAGACTCTTTCATCTACATAAAACTTTGTGGTAGCTGGGTATAAACTGGATGTGCTGCAAATTTCAAACCTCCATTGACTTCCACTCCTTTTAGTGACTCCACTATGCCTGACCCACACCCTAACCATAACCAGTAGGTTTCTTTTCCTAATCTAAACTTCAGACTAGCCTCCAAAACCAAGTTTTAGGGTGCTATCATTGTGTAGACCAGCAAAATGTCCACACAGTACAGGGTAAAGTCAAACTTTGTCCACTTAAACATTTAAAGACAAGCACACACACACTAATATCTGACACTACACAAAAACACAGAGAAAACAAAAAGATATTGTTTTGCTTAGGGATGCACCGATCAGGTTTTTTGCTGCCGATCACCGGTACCGATCACGTGGATTGGCCAGAAATGTTCTACAACATTATAATGAGTGCTACTAACTACATAATCTGGGAATAAAGGAAATGTAACCTAATCTAAAATGGTCTGTATTAGGGTTGTCACAGTGTGAAAATTTAACCTCACGGTTATTGTGACCAAAATTACCACGGTTTTCGGTATTATCGCGGTATTTTTTTAAACGTGCTACATTTTCACACAATTAAATAAACCCTGTATGTCAGGAAATATTGTCCTCAGTTTGTGTCTAAATTTTGCCTAAAATGTGTTATTTTGTAATTATGTTGTTTATTTGTTTACATTTTTTTCCCCTTTAGTCTTTAAAATACCAATACTTCTTATTTTATGTCTGTTTGATGTCATCATTTAAAAATATTAGATCAGATGATACTCAGTACTCAAATAGCCTTCTAATCAGATACTTTTTTACCCTTAATTGAGTAATAAACACTATCAGGAAAATATTGTCTTCGGTTTGTGTCCTTCCAGTGAGCTTTGCAGATGTGGGAAAATGTCATCAGGCAGTAATCATTGTTAAATTCATAATTATTCTCAGAGAGAGACCAACTCTTATCTGCCCCTGGGAGCCCCGTAATGCATAGCGTCATTTCAACATGGGGGTGTCCGCAACACGGTTTATATGCAGGTAGCGGCGCTGCAGCTGCTTTATATAGCGACTCGTTGCATTCTCCCTCAACCCAAATCCTCGGATCACGCATTTTAGCTAAAACGCTAACGTTAGCTTGCCTTGCGTTGACTGCAGAGTTGTGGGTGATGGTCACGCAGATGTGTCATGAGATTTGAAGCGTTGCTGCCTTTCACAGACACTTTTTCTGCACGTGCTGCTAACAGGATAGCCGTCTTCTATCAACTGTCCCTCGGCATTCTTCAAATATCCAAAAGATGCCCGTACTTCCCACTTTGTCTTGTCTGAGGGATAATAAATGTCCTGAGAGCTGCTGTCTCCTCCTTTGACCATTATTTCAGCTTTAGCTTCAAGAAAGTTTTGGTCGTAAACAACAAAGTGCGCATGTGCCGCCGGCAACTTCAGCAGATGATACGGTGGCTGGTAAGGGTCACCGCGCCTACACCGCAGCCACGGTAATCCACCAAGATAATATATGTTTTTTAAAAAAACAAGACGGTTATTATTATTGTCAACCTTTTTTTTACCGGGGTTTACCGCTACACCGGTTACCGTGACAACCCTACCTGATCGGTCTGCTTTGATCTATTTTGAAAACTCTGATCAAAACCGATAGGGCCGCTATCGGCCGATTGGGATCAAATACCGATCCATCGGTGCATCCCTAGTTTTGCTCATCTGTGACTGTGTATTTATATTTATACAAATGAAATTGAGAAGACAGCTAACAGTGGTCTCCTAATTAGTGATATAAGTGATCATCTACCAATTTTTATAATACATAAAAATGCATTCAAAAAACCTAAGGAGTTAGATCAGATAAAACATGTTAGAATAAGGACAGAGGATGCTATAACAGCATTTTGTAATGACTTGTTGAAGGAGAACTGGAGTGGGGTTTATGTGAAGGATGTGAACGTGGCATATGATACGTTCTTAAAAACATATAAATCTTTATATAATAAGAACTGCCCTGTAGTTGTCTGTAGAAAAAAGATGAATATGAATGTAGAACCGTGGTTAACTAAGGGACTACTAAAATCTTGTAAAAGGAAAAACAAATTATACAGAGATTTTGTCAGATACCGAACCAAAGCCACAGAAATGAAGTACAAAATATACAAAAATAAATTGACATCATTAATAAGACAAGCAAAAAAAGATCATTATAATTTAAGGCTGAAGGAAAGCATAGGTGACATGAAAAGAACATGGAGAATTCTGAATAGTGTCATAAGATCCAGGTCTCAGCATGCCCGTTATCCAGATTTCTTTACTAACGGAGATAAGATCTTGAGGGATAAAGCTGAGGTGGTAAATGAACTTAATTCATTTTTTGTAAACATAGGACCAAGTTTGGCCAAATCTCTGGAAACACAAACTAATGAAGCTGGAAAAATACAAAGAGGGAGCAAAATTTTACAGTCTATGTTTTTAGGGGATGTAAGTGAAAATGAAGTTTTGACGATAGTTAGGAAAAGTAAAAATAAAACATCCACAGACTGTGACGGGATTGACATGATGATTGTAAAGAAAACTATTGATTATGTTGTCAAACCATTCACTTATATCTGTAATTTGTCTGTTCAGAGTGGTACATTTCCAGAAAAAATGAAAACTGCAAAAGTAATTCCAATTTTTAAAAATGGTGATAGACATAAGTTTGATAATTATAGACCAATCTCAGTGCTTTCTCAGTTTTCTAAAGTGCTTGAGAAATGGTTTGTTCAGAAACTAGATAACTTTATTGAGAAGGAAAACCTCCTGAGTGAGAGTCAGTATGGGTTTCGATCACATAAATCTACATCCCTGGCTTTATTGGAATTAAATGAAGAACTTTCATCAGCAATAGAAAAAAAAACAATATACAGTGGGGTTGTTTATTGATTTAAAAAAGGCATTTGACACAATAGATCATAGTATTTTACTCTCCAAGCTGAGGGATTATGGGATACGTGGAATCGCCCATGACTGGTTAAGTAGTTATTTGACCAATAGAAATCAATTTGTACAGTAATTAGATGATGAAATTTCAGATTCACTAGAGATTACACACGGTGTCCCACAGGGGTCAGTGTTGGGCCCTAAGCTTTTCATTCTATATATCAATGACATTTGTGATGTGTCCAAAGTATTACAGTTCATATTGTTTGCTGATGACACGAATATATTTTGTTCTGGAAATGATTTAGAAATTATTATTCAAAATATGGTTTGTGAAATGTCTAAACTTAAGAAGTGGTTTAATGACAATAAATTATTTCTCAATTGGAATGAAACAAAATTCATGGTTTTTGGTAACAGAAAAACTAATGATTTAGTTACATTGTCTATTGATGGTTTTTTAATTGATAGAGTAAATGAAGTCAGATTCTTAGGGGTTCTCTTGGACCATAAACTTACTTGGAAATCCCATATAAAATATATAAAACAAAAAATATCCAAAAGTATTGGAATTTTAAACAAAGTCAAAGGTTTTCTAGAAATTACAACGCTTCAGACATTATATTACTCATTTATCTTACCATACTTAACTTATTGTATTGAGGTTTGGGGCAATACATATAAAACAAACACTAATCCTTTGTTTCTGTTACAGAAGAAAGTTCTGCGAATTCTACATAAAGCAAATCCAAGAGAACATACTAGCAAATATTTTGTTCTATCTAAAATTATGAAATTCAAAGACTTAGTTAACTTGAAAATTTTACTAATTATGTTTAAGGCTAGAAATAATTTGCTGCCAACTAATCTACAAAGGTTCTTTGTTTTAATCCCAAAAAATGATAAGAGTAGAAAGAAACCAGAGTTTAAAAGGATATTTGTTCGTACTACATTAAAGCAAATGTGTATTTCAATATATGGTGTGACATTATGGAATAACCTGGATGATGAATTAAAAAAATGTGCAACTACTGATCAATTCAAAAAAATGTATAAAGATAAAATGCTAAAATCGTATGATGTGGTAAGTTGAGGATGGAGGATTAATGTTTTAGTAGTGATATTATTTGTGGAAGTAAGAGAGCGGTTTATTTTTTGTGTATAAGGCTATTTTGTACTTTTTGTTATTTATCTTGTCTTAGTTAAAGGGGGTAGGTCATATAAGACTTTTTCTTCTTCCTCCCCCTATTTCACTTGAATGCTTATATTCTGATTTGAAGTTTGTATATTTAAACTTTGAGTGAAATAAAGAATTGAATTGAATTGAATTGAACTCTCCAAACTAGAGGTTGACTGATATTGGTTTTTCTATTGCCGATACCGATATGGCACCTTATCAGAATGCTTAATTATCACTAATAACAGCTGTGGATGCACAAGATTTCTGAACCTAATCTGAATTTAACCAACTGTTTAATCTTAATTTAGTCATTGCTCAGTGTTAAAATCAAACATAACAAGATTAATAAAAACAACAATAAACTGTCCAAGTATTAAATAAGGCTGCATGGTGGTGCAGTGGTTAGCACTGTTGCCTCGCAGCACGAAGGTTGCAGGTTCGAAACTCTGCTCGGCTGCAGCCTTTCTGCGTGGAGTTGTGTGTTCGCCCCATGCATGCGTGGGTTTCCACCGGGTACTCCGGTTTCCCCCACAGATCACAACTTGCCCCATAGGTTATAAATTGTAAGTCACTTTGGATAAAAGCGTCTGTCAAATGAATAATTATAAACATAAATAAACAAAACAGGCAGAAACAGAAATATCAGTTGATGTTTCAGAGCATTTATTAAGCAGATGTTTTATAGGGATGTACACATTTACATGTAAGTATAAGTAAATGCACCTTTAGAGTAGAAAGACACATTCTACAGAAAAATAACTGATGTTATAATATATAAAAATACATAATAGCAACATCTAAAGTACATCCAGTCTTTTTAACGGACTATTTCATAACATCTTCATGTAAAACAGCTTCAGTATTAACTAACCCTTTAGTGCGCTTGGCTCAGCAGCAGCTTGTGTGTTAGTCTGGAGATGGAGAACCTTCAGGTTGTGTTTTTACCTTCTTCAGCTCCCAGCTCACCAGCCTCCTGCTGATATCACACCTCCTTTCCTTGGTTTGGCTCCATGACTTGCTGCCATGCTGGATGTGACTCTAGTTGAGCCGTCAGACAGAAACTAAACATGAGAAACAGCTGTTAGTGTTTGTGTAGAGCATCCATCTTCAGTTGAGTCTGTAGCAGAAAGAGCAGAGGAGAACCCAGCACATTACAGTCTATATGAGAACTATTAGAGAAACACTCATCTATTAATAACCCTAACTATTCACTAGTGCTACTGACTGCTGATGTTAGATTTTACGTACAAATTAAAACTAGTCTTTACTCGTCTGTGCTGTTTCTGACCTCAGATTACACGCTAAACAGAAAAACAAGAGCTGCGTTTATGTACAGATCTTTTTCTGTGTTTCTGTTCACCGTGTCATCCACGTAAGAACTAGAGAAGCGTGTGACGTTCTTAAGCTCCTCCCACCAGGAGGGGGTGCAGACGCTGCAGGACTCCTCTCTAACACACAGAGTAAATTTCTCCGACTCCCACCATCGACATTAATAGGCTCCAATAACACGTTTTTGAGTCAAAATGGGAGGTGGCCACCACCACCATTTTGACCGTGTCACAGGTTCCGTCAAGCCCAGACAAGGGAAGAGAGGTGGAGCTGAGGGTGGGGCTGTAAGGCTGGGATCAACTGATGACACCCAGTCAAACTAGCTACAAGCTAACCTGAAGCTAACCCAAAGCTAAAGCAGAGGTGGGAGCTAAGCTAACGGAGGTAGCAACCTAGCTACAACCGGAGTTAACTGTGCACAACACCGGAGCTTCTGAGTCAGAGATACGCCGGGCTGACCGCTGGGTAAAACCGGGTGGAACACAGAGGTCTCCGAGACCTCCACAAGCCGGCAGCCGCACAGCAGACAAACGCCACTGCGATCTGAGATGCGCAGAGCTGCTGCTGGGGAGAACCGGGTGGAAAGGTTTCCATCCCAGAGCTCCACAAGCCGGCAGCCCCTGCAGCACATAGGAGCCGCGATCAGACAGAGATGGACCGGGCTGCGGGGAGAAACAGTTGGCATTCCGGGTGGAAAACATTGGTCTCCCGAGAGCTCCACAAGCCGATAGTTGGAACCCAGCTCCACCAACATGTTATATTTCAACCCATTTTCTAAAGTGCGGCATTATGTTAAATGCACTGGGTTTTACCCTATTACATTTAAATTTCATGGTTAAACAGTACATGTTAAAATCTAAGCTCAGCTCGGCAGTGACCTAAAATACATAAATATAATTTTACTTACCGAAAAAAATGAAGTGGAGAATCCTTGGACGCTCTATTAGTGCAATTAATGCCACAGCAAGTCATTTTGTCCAACAATTGCACAAAAAATATCCAAAACAGAATACACAAACACAGAGACTCAAAATGCCGGAACAGTTTCCAGGCCAGACCGAGGCTCTACTGAGGCCTTTCCACGGAGCTACAGTGGGGCAAAAAAGTATTTAGTCAGCCACCGATTGTGCAAGTTCTCCCACTTAAAATGATGACAGAGGTCAGTAATTTTCATCATAGGTACACTTCAACTGTGAGAGACAGAATGTGAAAAAAAAATCCATGAATTCACATGGCAGGATTTTTAAAGAATTTATTTGTAAATCAGGGTGGAAAATAAGTATTTGGTCACTTCAAACAAGGAAAATCTCTGGCTCTCACAGACCTGTAATGTCTTCTTTAAGAAGCTTTTCTGTCCTCCACTCGTTACCTGTATTAATGGCACCTGTTTGAACTCATTTTCTGTATAAAAGACACCTGTCCACAGTCTCAAACAGTCACTCCAAACTCCACTATGGCCAAGACCAAAGAGCTTTTGAAGGACACCAGGAAAAGAATTGTAGACCTGCACCAGACTGGGAAGAGTGAATCTACAATAGGACATGCAGCTTGGTGTGACAAAATCAACTGTGGGAGCAATTATCAGAAAATGGAAGACATACAAGACCACTGATAATCTCCCTCGATCTGGGGCTCCACACAAGATCTCATCCCGTGGGGTCAAAATGATCATGAGAACGGTGAGCAAGAATCCCAGAACCACACGGGGGACCTGGTGAATGACCTGCAGAGAGCTGGGACCACAGTAACAAAGGTCACCATCAGTAACACACTACTACGGCAGGGAATCAAATCCTGCAGTGCCAGACGTGTTCCGCTGCTGAAGCCAGTGCATACCCAGGCCCGTCTGAAGTTTGCTAGAGAGCACATGGATGATAAAGCAGAGGATTGGGAGAATGTCATGTGGTCAGATTAAACCAAAGTAGAACTTTTTGGTATAAACTCAACTCGTCGTGTTTGGAGGAAGATGAATACTGAGTTGCATCCCAAGAACACCATACCTACTGTGAAGCATGGGGGTGGAAACATCATGCTTTGGGGCTGTTTTTCTGCTAAGGGGACAGGACAACTGATCCGTGTTAAGGACAGAATGAATGGGGCCATGTATCTTGAGATTCTGAGCCAAAACCTCCTTCCATCAGTGAGAGCTTTGAAGATGAAACGTGGCTGGGTCTTCCAACACGACAATGATCCCAAACACACTGCCCGGGCAACAAAGGAGTGGCTCCGTAAGAAGCATTTGAAAGTCCTGGAGTGGCCTAACCAGTCTCCAGACCTCAACCCCATAGAAAATCTATGGAGGGAGTTGAAAGTCCGTGTTGCTCGGCGACAGCCCCAAAACATCACTGCTCTCGAGAAGATCTGCTCTGTTATTGCCAACAAAGGTTATGTTACAAAGTATTGAGTTGATTTTTTGTTATTGACCAAATACTTATTTTCCACCCTGATTTACAAATAAATTCTTTAAAAATCCTGCCATGTGAATTCATGGATTTTTTTTCACATTCTGTCTCTCACAGTTGAAGTGTACCTATGATGAAAATTACTGACCTCTGTCATCATTTTAGGTGGGAGAACTTGCACAATCGGTGGCTGACTAAATACTTGACATGGGAGTCAATGAGGATTTGCTCGCTTCTGACACCAGCCCCCAGCGGATGAGGGTGGAACTGCAATTTTTGGTACTTCCGGGTTTGACTCAATTTTAAATCCGCATTGTGGGGGCCTGACTCCCACACAGGAAAACAATGTCATCTATAAAACTGGAGCTAACATGTTAAGCTAAAAGCAGCTGAGAGTTTCAGACGGTCTCTAAAGCTGACAACAAGCTAGCCTAGCATTAGCAGCACGCTGCCGGTGTCGGTACAGGATCTGCTCGGGTGCAAGATCGGCTCGGGGTCCGTTGACTGCCGATGACGTCTAAGTAGTTGATTGGCTGAACATGAACCTCAAGGAATTACGTAATCATGTTACGTTGGTCCAGGCAAATCTTTCTATTGGAAAGATGGACAACTTTTACAAAGAAATCCATCATTACCTCTTTGAAAATACACTTTTAGCATAGAGCTGCATGTATATTAGGGCTGAACGATTAACTGCATGTGCAATTAAATTGCGATGTGACAAAAGGAGATTTTCTAATCTCAAAGGCTGCAATTTGGCAGCGAGTGGTTAGCGCAATGCTAATATACATGGAAAAACCCATAGGAATGCTAATGCTAATATCGCCGATTACATTATTGCAAATTATGAATTAGAAACGTGCCAAATGATTACATTTGGAGTCTAATCGTCGTCGTCGTCTTCCTCCGCTTATCCGGGTCCGGGTCGCGGGGGCAGCATCCCAACTAGGGAGCTCCAGGCCGTCCTCTCCCCGGCCTTGTCCACCAGCTCCTCCGGCAGGACCCCAAGGCGTTCCCGGACCAGATTGGAGACGTAACCTCTCCAACGTGTCCTGGGTCGACCCGGGGGCCTTCTGCCGGCAGGACATGCCCGAAACACCTCCCCGGGGAGGCGTCCAGGAGGCATCCCGACCAGATGCCCAAACCACCTCAACTGGCTCCTTTCGATCCGGAGGAGCAGCGGTTCTACTCCGAGTCCCTCCCGAATGTCCGAGCTCCTCACCCTATCTCTAAGGCTGAGCCCGGCCACCCTACGGAGGAAACTCATTTCGGCCGCTTGTATCCGCGATCTCGTTCTTTCGGTCATTACCCAAAGCTCATGACCATAGGTGAGGATTGGGACGTAGATCGACCGGTAAATCGAGAGCCTGGCTTTCTGGCTCAGCTCCCTCTTCCCCACGACAGATCGGCTCAGCGTCCGCATCACTGCAGACGCCGAACCAATCCGCCTGTCGATCTCCCGATCCCTCCTACCCTCACTCGTGAACAAGACCCCGAGATACTTAAACTCCTCCACTTGAGGTAGGACCTCTCCCCCGACCCGGAGGTGGCAAGCCACCCTTTTCCGGTCGAGAACCATGGTCTCAGATTTGGAGGTGCTGATCCTCATCCCAGCCGCTTCACATTCGGCCGCGAACCTACCCAGCAAGAGCTGAAGGTCAGAGCTGGATGAAGCTAGGAGGACCACATCATCTGCAAAAAGCAGAGACGAGATTCTCCTGCCACCAAACTCAACACACTCCACACCACGGCTGCGTCTAGAAATTCTGTCCATAAAAGTGATGAACAGAACCGGTGACAAAGGGCAGCCCTGGCGGAGTCCAACCCTCACTGGGAACAGGTCCGACTTACTACCGGCTATGCGGACCAAACTCACGCTCCTCTGGTAAAGGGACTGAATGGCCCTTAACAGAAAGCCACCCACCCCATACTCCTGGAGCGTCCCCCACAGGGTGCCCCTGGGGACACGGTCATAAGCCTTCTCCAAATCCACAAAGCACATGTGGATTGGTTGGGCAAACTCCCATGCCCCCTCCATCACCCTTGCAAGGGTATAGAGCTGGTCCACAGTTCCACGGCCAGGACGAAAACCACATTGCTCCTCCTCTATCTGAGATTCAACTATTGATCGGACCCTCCTCTCCAGTACCTTGGAGTAGACCTTTCCAGGGAGGCTGAGGAGTGTGATCCCCCTATAGTTGGAACACACCCTCAGGTCACCCTTCTTAAAGATGGGGACTACCACCCCGGTCTGCCACTCCCTAGGAACTGCCCCCGATGACCACGCCATGTTGTAGAGACGTGTCAACCATGACAGGCCTACAACATCCATAGCCTTGAGATACCCAGGACGAACCTCATCCGCCCCCGGGGCTCCGCCGCTGTGTAGTTGTTTGACTACCTCAGCAACTTCTGCTCCCGAGATCGGACAGTCCATCCCCAGGCCTCCCAGCTCTGGTTCCTCCTCGGAATGCGCATTGGTGGGATTGAGGAGCTCCTCAAAGTATTCCTTCCACCGTCCGACTATAGCCTCAGTTGACGTCAGCAGCTCCCCATCCCCACTGTAAACAGTGTGAGCGAGTTGCTGCCTTCCTCTCCTGAGGCGCCGGACAGTTTGCCAGAACCTCTTTGGAGCCGATCGATAGTCTTTCTCCATGGCCTCACCAAACTCCTCCCACGCCCGAGATTTTGCCTCGGCAACTGCCACTGCTGCACCCCGATTGGCTATCCGGTACCTGTCTGCTGCCTCCGGAGACCCACTGACCAGCCACGCCCTGTAGGCCTCCTTCTTCAGCTTGACGGCTCCCCGAACCTCTGGTGTCCACCAGCGGGTACGGGGGTTGCCACCACGACTGGCACCGGCCACCTTACGACCACAGCTAGCAACAGCCGCCTCGACAATCGCAGAGTGGAACAAGGCCCACTCGGACTCAATGTCCCCCACTGCTCTCGGGACGTGGTCAAAGCTCTGCTGGAGGTGGGAGTTGAAGACCGTCTTGACAGGTTCTTCTGCCAGGCGTTCCCAGCAGACCCTCACTATGCGTTTGGGTCTGCCAGGTCTACGCGGCATGTTCCCTTGCCATCTGATCTCACTCACCACCAGGTGGTGATCAGTTGACAGCTCCGCCCCTCTCTTCACTCGGGTGTCCAAAACATACGGCCGCAGGTCAGATGATACGACTACAAAATCTATCATCGACCTGTGACCTAGGCTGCCCTGGTACCAAGTGTACCGGTGGGCATCCTTATGTTCGAACATGGTGTTCGTTATGGCCAAACTGCGGCTTGCACAGAAGTCCAATAACAAAACACCGCTCGAGTTCAGATTAGGTGGGCCGTTCCTCCCAATCACACCCCTCCAGGTCAAGCTGTCATTGCCCACGTGAGCATTGAAGTCCCCCAGCAGGACAATGGAGTCCCCTGATGGAGCATTATCTAGCACTCGTCCCAGGAACTCCAAAAAGGGTGGGTACTCTGAACTGATATTTGGCCCATAAGCACAAACAACAGTCAGGACCCGTTCCCCGACCCGAAGGCGCAAGGAAGCTACCCTCTTGTCCCCCGGGGTAAACCCCAACACACAGGCAGAGAGTCTCGGGGCTAACAAAAAGCCAACCCCAGCCCTCCGCCTCTCACCCGGAGCAACTCCAGCAAAGTAGAGTGTCCAACCCCTCTCCAGGTCTCGGGTTCCAGAGCCAATGCAATGTGTCGAGGTGAGTCCGACTATATCTAGCCGGTACCGCTCAACCTCTGCCACAAGCTCCGGCTCCTTCCCCGCCAGCGAGGTGACGTTCCATGTCCCAAAAACTAGTTTTCTTGTCCGGGGATTGGACCGCCAAGGCTCCCGCCTTGGTCTGCCACCCGATTCGCATTGCACCGGACCCTTCCTGTTCCTCCTGCGGGTGGTGGGTCCACAGTTGGACGAGCCCCTGTATCCGGTTTGGGCTGGGCCCGGCCGGGCCCCATGGGCGAAAGCCCGGCCACCAGGCGCTCGCTCACGGGCCCCAACCCCAGGCCTGGCTCCAGGGTGGGACCCCGGTAACCCTCCGGGCCGGGTACTCCGACTCTTCGTTTTAACCGCCATGAAAGATCCTTCGAACCGTTCTTTGTCTCACCCTTCACCTAAGACCAATTTGTCATGGGAGACCCTACCAGGGGCACTAAGTGCCCCAGACAACATAGCTCCTAGGATCATTAGGGCACTCAAACTCCTCCACCACGATAAGGGGACGGTTCAAGGAGGAGTGTAATAGAAAGTAAAAATACCATCAATCAAATAAGTACAGACAGGTATTTTAGTAAAGCCAGAAAACTTTTAACTCCAGAGTTTTGGCTAGCAGCTATGAGCGTAACTGAACTACTCATGGACAAGATGTCAAAAACTCTAAACACAAAATACGTAAATAAACGGGACACACTTCTTTCCTGCAAATACAATTTCACAGGTGTTGCTAATACCTATGATTCTTCAAGGGATGTGCTCAAAGAGGAGTTCAACATTATGAATAAAATAGTGTTTTATTTTACAAATACCATTATAAACACAAACTTGCGTCTTAAGAAACATTATTTTAATAACGAAACTGCTAAATTCTTTCCAACAGTACAGGTGCTGGCCAGTAAATTAGAATATCATCAAAAGGTTGAAAATATTTCAGTAATTCCATTCAAAACGTGAAACTTGTACATTATATTCATGCAATGCACACAGACCAATGTATTTCCGATGTTTATTACGTTTAATTTTGATATTTATAGGTGACAACCAATGAAAACATCAAATCTGGTATCTCAGAAAATTAGAATATTCTAAAGGCCAATGAAAAAATGTTTGTTTCTCTAATGTTGGCCAACTGAAAAGAATGAACATGAAAAGAATGTGCATGTATAGCACTCAATACTTAGTCGGGGCTCCTTTTGCCTCAATAACTGCAGTAATGCGGCGTGGCATGGACTCGATCAGTCTGTGGCACTGCTCAGGTGTTATGAGAGCCCAGGTTGCTCTGATAGTCGTCTTCAGCTCCTCTGCATTGTTGGGTCTAGCGTATTGCATCCTCCGCTTCACAATACCCCATAGATTTTCTATGGGGTTAAGGTCAGGCGAGTTTGCTGGCCAATCAAGGACAGGGATACCATGGTCCTTGAACCAGGTGCTGGTGGTTTTGGCACTGTGTGCAGGTGCCAAGTCCTGTTGAAAGGTGAAGTCTGCATCCCCATAAAGTTGGTCAGCAGCAGGAAGCATGAAGTGCTCTAAAACTTCCTGGTAGACGGCTGCATTGACCCTGGACCTCAGGAAACAGAGTGGGCCAACACCGGCAGATGACATGGCACCCCACACCATCACTGACGGTGGAAACTTTACACTGGACCTCATGCAACGTGGATTCTGTGCTTCTCCGCTCTTCCTCCAGACTCTGGGTCCTTGATTTCCAAAGGAAATGCAGAACTTGCTTTCATCAGAAAACATAACTTTGGACCACTCAGCATCAGTCCAGTCCTTTTTGTCCTTGGCCCAGGCGAGACGCTTCTTGCGCTGTTTCTTGTTCAAGAGTGGCTTGACACACGGAATGCGACACCTGAATCCCATGTCTTTCATGAGTCTCCTCGTGGTGGTTCTTGAAGCGCTGACTCCAGCTGCAGTCCACTCTTTGTGGATCTCCCCCACATTTTTGAATGGGTTTGTCGTCACAATTCTCTGCAGGGTGCGGTTATCCCTAGAGCTTGTACACTTTTTTCTACCACATTTTTTCCGTCCCTTCGCCTGTCTGTTAATGTGCTTGGACACAGAGCTCTGCGAACAGCCAGCTTCTTTAGCAATCACCTTTTGTGTCTTGCCCTCCTTGTGCAAGGTGTCAATGATTGTCTTTTGGACAGCTGTTAAGTCAGAAGTCTTCCCCATGATTGTGGTGCCTTCAAAACAAGACTGAGGGACCTTTTAAAGGCCTTTGCAGGTGTTTTGAGTGAAACAGCTGATTAGAGTGGCAGCAGGTGTCTTCTATATTCAGCCTTTTCAGAATATTCTAATTTTTTGAGATACCAAATTTGGAGTTTTCATTAGTTGTCACTTATGAATATCAAATTTAAATGTAATGAACATTGGAAATACATTGGTCTGTGTGCATTGCATGAATATAATGTACAAGTTTCACGTTTTGAATGGAATTACTGAAATATTTTCAACCTTTTGATGATATTCTAATTTACTGGCCAGCACCTGTATAGATGTGTAGTGTATTTTGTCCGAGTCGGTTTGCCGTACTTTGACGTCATCGGCAGTCGAAGGACCCCGAGCCGATCTTGCACCCGAGCAGATCTTGTACCAACACCGGTTAGCGGATGTTCTTACAGCTCGTTTTTGCTTTCACTCAGCTAACTTTTATTTCATGTTTTACTTTTAATTCACACTAAACACACAGCTGTAGGGTTTGAAACACCAAAGAGAAGTCTTACTTTTTACTCAGAGTTAAATACTCCCAGTGCTTTGGATGGGGGTCCTTCACCGGCTTCCAGCATCAGCGGGCTGCCCGCGGAGGTGCCAGACTTTAAATCTGCTCTACTAAAGAGGCTTATCGGCCGATGGTGAAAACAATGCTAAATATCGGCCCGATGAATCGGTCGACCGCTATTCCAAAGCCCTCATAATTCACCACCAAAATTAGTCTTCTGCACATAACAGTAAAAAAAAAAAAATTTATTATGATTTTTTTTTTACAAAACATAGTGCTAAAGGGGTTAGATCTTAAAAACACACAAATATTTTACTATGTTTAGTGAGGACTGAAGCTAAAGCAAGAATTAGTGTAAGAAAATTTTTATGTTTAACTCATTCACTGCCAGCTGTTTCCTGATCAGTAAAGCCCTTCGCTGCCAGCGTTTTTCAGCGTTTTTTTAAAGAGTCACAGAACGTTGTGCTCTAGGAGGATGTCAACGTGAAAACTACCAAAGCAAAGAGGAGACTCCCCTCTTACATCAGGAAGAATACTGATGCAAAAATAATGACTTTGTCAATGGCAGTGAGCGGTTGGATTTAAAATGACGACTTTTGTCTGTTTGGTAGTTAATGAGTTAAAATATAATAATATTTTATACCTTTTGAGCCAAATATATATTCATCGTTTTGTTTGGGTCACCAAAGGTGACCCGGTTTACAATCCAACTTATTTTAATACCAGAATTTAAACAATTTTATCTACTTTCACCACCATTTCTATGAAAGCCTCATTAAGCATGGCTTAAAGAAAAGGGAAAGGATATAACCAGGAGAGTCGGCCATCTCTGTAATCATAGGGGCCAATCCGGTACAAATCAAGCAATTCACGACAAAGATAAAAGTCTCAAAACAAGAAAAATAATGATGAAACAGCTTGATGAAGGGAAATCACAGCATGTGGAGCTGCATATGTTTGGCTTTTACAGATGGTAATCTCAATCCTGATAATTTCTTCCCAAGAATAATTCCATATAAAATGTAAAACAAAAAATCATTCAAAGTCTAGATAAGGGGCCATCAGTCAAATGGGTACATCAAAATCATTGTATTGATGAGCAACATTTAACAGTTTACAAAATAATTTTCTACACATGCACCTCAGTGAAAAGTGACCAAGACAGAAAGAAAATGGTTGGATTTTCAGAAACCCACTTGGAGAGACTCAGATGAAGAGAAAAAATATTCAACAGCTGTACTCAATAGCAAAACAAACAAACCACAAACGTGCCAACCTATTTAACCTACACTTCCCATCAAAAAGCCTCAATTAATAAGACCTTTTCAGCGCAGGGCACAGTAACCGTATCTCTCGGCTCCTGGCTGAATCGGGAGTGATCATGCTGAGGATTGGTATGAGCACGGCTAGGTCGTGTTTACTGGTTTTGTGAAATAAGCTGGGAAAACACCCATTATTTTGAGGACAATTGTTACTACAATTAGAATCAGGTTGATATTGAAAGCAATTATCAAAAATGTTATTTAGGAAACCATTTCAGTACCGAATACCAATTTTCTCCCGTCACACACACAGATTGAGCCCACACAGACAGACACAGACTTTCAGCATACTCTTCAAAGGCATTTTCTGACACACACACACAAAACACACAGACAGAGCTCCCACACACACACACACACACAGCAAACACACCATTCTCTTTTAACTTCACAGCTTGTGTTTTATCTGTTCATCTTTACTCCTACAGAATCATCTGCTTTCATTTTAGCCTTGGAGTAAAATATAGCGGTGATCATATTTTTAATTTTGTACCTTTACAGCACCTTACAGAAATGCTTATTAATCAAACCGGCAGTGTGACTTATCAACCTAATTTATCCTTAATTTATCTGCACATCACGTCCTTTACACCATAAAATATCAGGCTGACCTCATCAATCTCCGCTATCCGCATCTCTAATGGTTTGTCAATGCTCTTCTGTGCCGCATCAAAACATCTCCAAAGCACTTCAACGCAGACAGCATCCACCGAATCCGTCAAACCCTCCTTTCATGGCGGCAAAGGAGTATGCGCCAAACCAAATAGAAAAATTTAGAGTCATGATCCGACTGCTTTTTAACGAGGAGTCAGGCCGTTGCCAGCACACCTGCACACCGGTTGTAGCGAGTGCCACATATGCTGTGCTTATTTCGTGCACACCTTGTAGGGTGGCACAGTCTATCTTTGTTCTGCTATTCAATATTTTTACGACCGTACTGGTGTACTTTATCATCCTAGGGGTGGGACTGAACTCTGCTTCACTGAGCGTAGTGCCTTTCTCGCTGGTCTTCTCCTCTGTTTGCTCGCCCAGGCCAGCACCTAAGGTTTCTAGCTACAATGGGCTGACGAGTCAGTCTCGGTTACAACCTATACAGCGAGACAACTGTTGCAGCTTTTTATTTCACATATATTTCACGCTGTATTCCACCGGATATTAGGCTCAATACCCGACTCCGCGTCAGGGCTTGAAGCGTCCCTCAAGCCTGGATAGCAGAACAAATCACACTGCCAAATAACATTACAAAAAGGTGCGACATCCGAACGCTCGAGAGCCATGGCGGAAGACATCCTGCGGAGCTAGAACATGCTGAATACTAGCTCTCTAGGGCCGTGGAGCCAAACCCTGCAGCTAATCTAATGCTATGGCTAACGGCTACTTACCATTCAGAGCTGGTTCTGTTTGGTCGGTTCCGCTAGTTTCAGGCATCTCACAAGCTCAAAACAATAAGGCTCAGGTCCGCTTGTCTCCTCCAAATAGACTTGGTCCCTTTCTTCTCGAGTGTCTGGGTAAGGAGGGGGAGAAACGTCCTCCACTTCTAATAACTGCTCAGAGTGAAGGGAGCTAGCTTCGTCTCGTTACCCATCTGTCTTCGTCACTGCTGCGGCTCCGCCCTCTCGGTCCGCCAGGCAACACCTACTAATGTTGCAGTTTTTAATATTGATACATGGGTGGAGAAGGACTCTGAGGCACACTTGACCTGCTCTTTAAGTAATCTACGTGAGTTTGTGGATGACTGTCTACCCTTAATGAAACCCGTTTGGTCAGGGTGTATTATGAAGGGGGTTACATTCTCTAATCTCTTTGCCAGGGCTTTATAAATAAATTTGAGAAATTAATTAATTAATTAATTAATAAGAGAAATTGGGCGATAGCTGGTAGGAAATGCAGGGTCTTTGCCTGGTTTTAACAAAAGACTAGCATTGGCTGAATTCATGTTTGGCTGTAATCTGCCGCTCTCTTCGATTTCCCTCATCATTCTGAAGAATGTTGAAGCCAGAATGATCCGAAATTCTTTGTAGAACTCTGCTGGGAACCCGTGTGGACCTGGAGCTTTCCTAAGGGCTTCCTGGAGCTCCGCTGATGTTAGTGGCAAGTCCAGGACTGTAACTTGGCTGTGGGCCTGGGCGATATGGCAAAAAGAATGATCATGATATATTTTTCCATATCGCTCAATTTCGATTTTAATCACGATTTATTTTTATATCATCAGTTTAAAGCAGCTTAAAATATAAAAATAAAGAAACTAGATATTAGTTAAACCTTTTATTGACATTCTATGTGTCTTTAATGCTATACGGTGTTGGGGTTATTAGGAGCGAACAATTCGTAAGCTTCAACTTACTTTTGGATTCTTCAATAAATTCTGTAAATATGAGAATATTTACTGATTTATTAATTAATTAAGATATTCTTAGACATCTCCGGGGCACCACCCCGTTCTACCGAGGAAAAATTGAATCCAAAACTCTTATCAGTCTTTCTTGAAGTTCGTAGAATCCTTGGAGCAGAGACTTCTCTTCGACACAGCAAAGCTACTGGAGACGAAAATCTGAATTTTATAACATTTAATTGAACAATTTGTCAAATGAATAAACAGTGGCATAAATGAATAATAACCATGTGATATAATTGAAGATGGATGTGTTTGCGTGTGATGGAGGATGTATGAATGGGGTCCTTTGTTCTCACAAAGGAGTAGTGTGTGTGTGTGCGTGTGTATGGATTCAAAATGGAGTCTTGAATACAAGATGGCTGACCCCTTTGTCTGGCTAAAGTGTGGGTGGCAACTTGCACTTTAACTTCCAAAGCACTTAGAATCAGTAGTAACTTAACCTTAAATCACTCAAAACATTTCAAAGGATCATGAAACAACACAAAAGATTAATCACAAGTTAATATCTTTTAGTTTCACCACTTGGCCACAGTAGGAAACATTTAAAGATATTCAAACAATGATAAATGAGCAGTTTATTCTTTCAAAATGACCCGACGGACGTATTAGGAGCGAAAGAGGAAAACACGAAGCTACTTTTAAGCAATAGACGCGGTTTTATTGCTTATTCTGGACTATAGAGGAAACGGAAGAAGGAAAGAGAGAGAAGGAGATGAGTTTCTGATCACCAGAACAGTGAAGCGTCCCTCACTGTTTTGATTTGACGGTTCTCCGTGTTTCTCCGCAGTTTGGCGTCGTCCGTCGGTTTGATGGCTTTCTCCGCTGTTTTGGCGTTCTCCGTGAGTTTGACGGAGTTGCGGATTTCCCCAACCCGGTTCTGTGGTCTTCCCTTCAGCAGCTAGGCAGCGAGCGGTTAGACAGACCTGATGGGCTTGCAGCTTAGCCTTCCAGCGGTCCCGTGACTCAACTTGGGCACTTAGAGCTTCTGCGTGCTCAAGGGAGTCGGAGCGTTCGACAAGCGTGTCCTTACCGCCAGGTATCCTGGGCAAAAGAACGAAGTTTCTTTGTCTTTGTTGATGATTTATAGCTTGAGTTCGCGGGAAAGCGTCCATGAGCTCCCGCCTCCCGCAGAACGTGTTTCTGGTATTAGGCGGTGACATCATCCCAATGCTTCCGTGTGCAAAGCATCATGGGAAATGAAGTTTCTTGGCGCTGATGTGATTATTTGCTTTTCAGAGCAATTTAAGCACAGTCATTTTGGAGAAAATCACTGCATAGTAATTTCCTCATGAGGTCAGACCCTCAACAACGGATTAGTATGAGGATTGCTGTATAGTCACTGACACTAGTCAGTGACTTGATGCAATTTGCTGGGTTCCTTATATAGGAAACATTATTTCTGATTGGCTTAATGAACTGTGAATTGGAATGTTTATTATGTGAAGTGCCTTGAGACGACTCTTGTCGTGATTTGGTGCTATATAAATAAACTTGAATTGAATTGAATTATACAGGCACAAAATAAACAAATTATCTGCTTTGGGAAAATTAAAATACCCTAAAATGTAAGCCTTTTTTATCTGTGATATGTATGTGCCGTTTATGCCATAGCTACTGGCACTTAATCTTAACAATACGGTTTAGCTACTTTGCAGGTACAAAATCAAACAACGGAAAACAAATATAAAAATTAGCAGTGCAGAATTCTCAAATCATATATTTTATGCAAACAATAACACACCTGTATGCTTTTTACCAATTTAAGCCGTCCTACTGCAACAGTTTTTGGCCGTGGACAAGACGTTGTCGTATGACCAACATGTACATGTAAAAGAAATATCTAAATAAAATCAGTTCTGCATTAAACTCTTGAATTTTATTTTTGTTTACAAATGAGAATTGTTTAATATTACAGGGTTTCCGCTGGGTCTTGAAAAGACTTAAAAGGTGACAAATCGGTTTTGGTCAAATTAAGACCCCTAGAAAGTATTAAAAACTATTATCACATCTTTGCTCAGGCTCAGCTTGCCGAAAGTATTTTCTCTGAATTAGCTCTCCAACAGTCAAGGAAATAATTAAAAAGCTAAATAAAACTTCGAGCTCCATCGTTTAAAGTTCCTTCTCCCTTCTGCTCAGCGGTTCCACGGTTGCTAGGTGACGGAACGTTCGCCGAGGGAGTGGCGGGAATTCATGAAGGCTATGCCTGTCCAAATTCACAGCCTTTAACATCCGGTCAACTCGGCCGACGGAGGACCCAGCCCACGTCGGCCGAGTAGACTGGGTCCTTCGAAGGATGCAGATCTGAATTGAGACACAGCCATGGACACGATGTCTTGTGTCTGTCAGAAACTTAGCAGCGGAGTTCTGAACTAGCTGTAGGCGAGCAATCACACCCGGACTCAAACCGGCATAGAGCATTGTAGTAGTCAAGTCTGGACAGGACGAATGCATGAATAACCGATTGTAGAAGCTCCCTAGACAACAGGGGCTTGGTCTTAGCTAAGCGTCTCAAATGAAAAAAATGAACTGGAACGTACTACTGTGTTAATTTGTGCATCAAATCATAATAATACACCAATATTAACTCGTGAATGTATTGATGAATAATATTAAATTGAACAAGTAGACTCATTTGGTGTAATTTTACAATCTTTACAGAAAACATGATAATAAACTTTTGTGCTGATTCCTTCCTTAATGTAAAGCAGTCAAGACATTAAATTCACTTTAGATGAAACATTCATTGATTCATTGTAATTTTCCTTACCTGTTAAGTAAGAATCATTTAATGAGACAAATACAAGATGTAGTTATTAAAGAATGCTTCCTGTAGCCAGATGGTTGCCAGTTAAAACCCAGGCTTTATCTATGTCAGTCATGTCCTTGAGCAAGACACCTCACCCTCCTCACCTGCTGGTGGTGGACGGTGGGACCGGGGGGCTTCTGTGTACGTCAGCCTCGTAGAGCAGCTGTGGCTATGATGTAGCTCATCAGAATCACCTTTATTGTCTTTGTTTTTCAAAAACAAGACTTGGGAAAGGAACCCGGTGTGGGAGTGGATAAATGATTCACTGAAGTGCAAAGCGCTTTGGGGTCCTCTGGCTCAGACAGGTTCATCGTCACACTAACCTAGGAGCAGTTTGTCTGGTCGCTGTTGTAAACCTGTGTGTCTGATTCACGTAACATGAAATATTTAACTGTAACAGGTCAGCAGCTGGGTGGACCCGGCCTTCTCTGATTTGGCACCGAGAAGTTTCTCTGGCTCTGGAAAGAGAAAAGCTAGCTCTTCGTCGCTCCCCAAACCTGAAGAGAAGATTAGGAGCAGCCCACAGCTGCTGACTGAGACGACTGGGGGAGACGGGGGTGAGGCATGGGTGGACACATACTCACCTCGTTCTCAGGTCAGCTTCATCACCACTCGTAGTTCAGCTCAGACCTTATTACCAGGGCTAGGGTTAATAACTGGGTTGTGAGGAGGGAAGTTCACTCACACCAATGCTTGTGTTTGAAGGCTGACCTAGCTGTCCACAGGAAGAAGGTTGAAGAAGTTGAGAAGTGGATAAAGACACACACAAACACTTCAAAGGTAACTAAAGGGGACTTGTCCAGTAGTTGTGTGAGAAGGCTCTGCTGTTGCTTTAGCATCATGCTGGAACCACAGATGTGACTTTGTTCAGGCTTGAATTTACTGTTGGCGTTTTGAAGCTCAGAAGATTCCCATTCTCTTTCCCTGTTGTCTCCAGGCAGGTGTTCTGATACTGACTGGACCTTCAGGCTGTGGGAAGACCGCCACCGTCCAGGTCCTGTCCCAGGAGATGGGTGTCCAGGTCCAGGAGTGGACCAACACATCAAACCTAGAATCGTACGGCAGTAGTCAGCACGGTGAGGAGAAAAAGGGAAGTGTGTGTGTGTGTGTGTGTGTGTGTGTGTCATTAATAACTAGGTCCTATTGTGTTTGGTCTCCAGCTGACTGGAGCACAAATGGCTTCTCCTACAGCTCCCAGTTAACCCAGTTCGAGGAGTTTTTACTTAGAGCCAACAAGTACAAATGTCTGAAGATGATCAGCGACAAAGGGACCACTAACAGGAAACTCATCCTGGTGGAGGTATGAAAACATGATTGACTATTTATAAAGCTGCTGGTTTGGAGGAGGAACACTGATGATTGTTTAGTAAGTACTAAAAGGACCACGAGTACCATCGATATTTTTACCATATCAGTGTATTTTCAATCAAGAAACAAGATGACTTTATATCAATATAACTAGTTGAATGGGGGGGGGGGTTGCTTCGTCCCGCAGCGCTCCTCTGTGAGAGCGAGGGCGGGGTGGTTGCACACGTTCCGCTGCTGTTTCTCACCAGAGTTAGCTGATGGAGGGCTCTAAACTAGCTGCACCATTCGTGCCAGCGGACACGGTAGGGGCGGGGCGGGGCATGACGCTTAGCCTGGTGGGTGGGCAAGCAAAGCGCCGGGGGAAACCCTGCTCTGGGTCAATGCTTTGCTCTAAACTTTGTGTTTGTCTTCGTGGTTTTGAATTATGGGGACGCTGGTTCGTGTTACAGCGAGTTGGGGTGAATTATAATCACAATAAAGAAAAGTTGTGAGGGCCTTTAGGAGAGTGGGTCGAGGCCCTCGCTGAGTCCAGTGGAAGGTGTCGGCCACAGCTGAACAACCCTAGGCATCACTAATCCAAATATGTTCACCCATGAGGTTTAGACCAGTGCCCCCCCAACCCAGACCCTTCAGGAGAGTTGTGCTGTGATGGGCGGAGCCTGCCTGGACCTTCAGCCCTCCAGGTGTTAATGAGCAGTTGGAGTTGTTTGCTTGTCCAGTCCACAGGTGTGAAGGAAGCTTCACCTTCTTACCTGCTTGTTCTCAGGACTTCCCAAACCAGTTCTACAGGCATCCTGCCAGCCTGCACGCGGTTCTGAGGTGAGGTGGTGGGTGCTGGCTGTTGTCCTCTCCCATTTCCTGTTTGAGCTTCTTGTTGTTTGCTGTGTTTTCCAGGCGCTTTGTGAACAGTAGTCATTCTTCACTGGTGTTCGTTGTGTCGGAGTCTCAGAGTGGAGGCAGCAGGTCACAGGCTCTTTTTCCCAGAGAGCTCCAGGAGGAGCTCGGCATCAGCTGCATCAGGTTTTCATTCTGGGTTCTGCTGTTTGTCATGTGAAATCAGGCTTCCTGGTTCTGGTCTATAGGGCCTTACATGGACAAGCACCATCTTACATTGGTGATCTTCTCAGTCCCTACACCCCCAGCAGGTCCCTGAGGTCCAGTGACCAAAGCCTACTGGTTGTGCAGCACCAGGCTACAGACCAAAGGTGACAGATCACCTGCTGCTGTGGGCCCAGACGAGCAGTGGACTGAGTGGTGTCCACCTGTTCAGGCTGGCTGTGGTCTTCATCCTCCTCTTCCTCACTAGCTTCTCCTCGTGCTGCTTATTTAGGGAGTGTCTTAGATGATTTTGAATATTATTAAGACGTAATAATTTGGTGCTCTATAAGGGTGGGATTGTCTTAAGTAGCCCAGTGTGGCAGCTGAGGGTCCGGTTCTGTTGATGCGGGTCACACGTGTCTATCAGAACCAGGGGGTTTGGACCTGCTGCTGCTCTGGTGGAAGGTCCCAGTAACTGGGCTGTTTGTTCTCCTCCTCAGTTTTAACCCTGTTGCTCCGACAGCCATGAAGAAGGTTCTGAATCACATCTTACTGCAGGAGACGAGAAAGGTGAGCGCACACCTGAGCCTCCGCTCCGACGCCTACCTGACATACCCGTAACCACGTCTGTGTCTGAGCAGAGCTGTGAGAGGGTGTGTGTCCCAGACCACGCACAGCTGGAAGTCCTGTGTTCAGGAAGTTCAGGGGACATACGGAGCGCCGTCAACAGTCTCCAGTTCTTCTGTCTCCCAGGTAAAGAGCTCTACCTGTTTACATAGGAGATTCAGGGCCAACCACCAGTGTGTTTGTGTGTCTTTAGAGAAGGAGCTGTTTATGGCCAAAAGGAGGTGTGTAGCGCCGCGGGAAAGGGTACAACGCATCAGCATGAAGGCAGGGCCGTCGAGAGGTGAGGAGGACCAGGCCATCGGAGGGAAAGATGCTTCTCTGTTCCTGTTCAGAGCTCTGGGAAAGATCCTTCACTGTAAACGTGAGCAGCACCTCACACTCACCTGTCACCACTGGTGTTTTCAGCCCGGCCCGGCCCGGCCCGGTCGCACATGGCCATGTTTTCACCACACAGCCTTGAAATGTGGAAATCTTTTATTTATTCATTTATTTTTTGTGGACATTACGGTTGAGTGAACGGCGGTGCTTTTGGCTGCCGCTGCTCACAGATAAGCCTTGATTTTATTTGATTTTATATGTTGGACTGACACTGTCGGATTGGTGACTGGACTGTGGCATCAATATCAATCCTAACCTCTATTATGTGGACCAACGCTATTCACATGTGGTCCGCACTCATCTGGATTTTAGCATTCATCTTCCACCGACCCGCTGCTGGCTTCCTCCAGTACACTGCCGCTGAGCTCCTCAGGATTCGCCACCGCCCTGGATCTCCACCGGCTTCGCTGCACCTCGACCCGGACATCTCTCATCCTCTCCGTCGGAGATATGTCCACCGCGGCTCACGCAGGAATTTCCACTACCACAACAACTCTTCAATCAATTATTTCTGGTCCACCACTCGCCGTCGTCCTCACAGGAACTCATACCGCCGAACAGTTGATCACTCCTCGTTAGCCAGCCTCGCCAGGACCGCTAACGCTCATGGTTGTGACAGCACCCCCGTCAACTTCGCCCTTCTCAACATCCGCTCTCTCACTGGGAAAGGTCATCTCATTCACGATCTCATCAAGGACCGTGGAATCGACTTCATGTGCCATTGCGAAACTTGGCAGCAGCCAGCTGATTTCTCCCAGCTCAACGACGCTACTCCTCCCGGGTTTGTTTACCTCACCAAACCACGCGGCTCTCGCGGAGGAGGTCTCGCGATAATCTATCGCGAGAATTGGAAAGTTTTGCCAGTGTCTGTCCCTGATTTTAATTCCTTTGAGTATTTGGTTTTTAAACTTAATGGACCTGCCCCAACTATCATTGGATTAATCTACCGCCCCCCTAAACCTCACAAAGACTTTCTGTCAGAAGTCTCAGTACTGCTCACTCGTTTATCTACGCTCTCATCTAATGTAATAGTGCTTGGAGATGTTAACATACACATGGACAACAGCGATCATCCCCTCACCAAAGACTTCTCATCCTGCCTGGACAGCCTTGGATTTAATCGGCACATCAACTTTCCAACTCACTCCAAAGGACACTGCCTGGATCTGCTGTGCTGCTCTGGTCTCACCCCTCTTAACTGTGCAGCTGATGATCTCCACATCACTGATCACTATTTTATTTCCTTCAATATTGTAACCCAGCTTTCTTTTACCAAACCAACCCGGCTCATCTCTTTTAGGAATATAAAGGACATCAATATCGACACCTTATCCTCCTATATTGATAATATTCAGCTACCGGACAATCTCCCCTCTCCTCTGGCTGCCGAAAACCAAATCCAGACAGCTTGAACGCCTCTACAGAAAAACTGGTCTCACCATTCACAAAGAACTATATAAAAATCATTAGGGCTGGGCAAAACGATTATTTTTGTAATCGATTAATCTAGCGATTATTTTTTCGATACGTCGATTAATCTAACAATTAATTTGTTAATTTGATTAGATTAAAGGGACTTTACGGACTTTTGGATTTTTATGCTCGAGATTGCCCCTCAGGCCAAAAGCGTAACGGCAGCTTCAATAGTAGGCTCGTGGACGAGGCGCGCATGCTGTACGTGCACACTCCTTAACGAAAATAACAGCTGAGACAGTCCTGTGTGTGTGTGTGTGTGTGGGGGGGGGGGGGGGGGACAGAGGACAGGAGAACACGCAGCTAATTAATTAAATAATTTGGTTCTGTACCTTTCTCTTCAGCACAGCCGACAAAGGTTTATGATGGGTCAGTCCTCCTGCATGCTCAGATCATTCCCTTCCCTTGCTTGAAAAATTGTTCCAAAATGAAAGTTGAACCCACATCTTTTTTATCTGTGAATTCAATGCCGTACAAGTTACAAATCCAAAGTTACATGTGATGAAACATGTTCGAAGTTACAAAACTTGGTACAAGTTACACTGAATATTGTCCCAATCCTAGCTCCATAATGAAGCAGCCTGCTCGACCCAAGCAGCTCTCTTTTTCTGTGATTTTACAGAAAAACAGGCAATCACAGTAAAAATGCCAGGGCTCATTCTACAGGACCAGGGCATTGCAGGAGAACGTATGAAGAAGACATTTATTATTTCTATACATGTTTTGGCTGTCACACTTCCATAATGCCCCTTTAAATTATTGATTATTTCCCAATTATTTGACTTGTATAGCAGTTTGATTATTTGAAGGAGAGAAGATCCCAATTGTCATTAATGAAATGACAAGTTACTCCTAAGTAGGACTCTGTGACTAGACTTGTCCAAGCATCAGTGGTAAAGGAGATTTTGGATGAGGCCTTTTTTAGTTCGTTCCTCAGTTTCTCAACTGAAGTTTGATACTTTCTCTCCATCATGCTTGTAAAATGGCGCCTAGGCGGCAGAGTGTAACCTGGTTGAAAAGTGGTCAGCATTTCTTTGAATCCTTCACCCTCAAGTGGCCTCATGTCTTTCAGAATCATATGGGCCATTCCCATCTGTACCGGGTCGGCCCGGGCCGGGTAGCGTAGGTTGTTTACATATCTGGGTGGCCTGGTATTTTTCCGGGCCAACCAAGGCTCATTCTCAGCCCTCTTCTCGAGGGGGTCTGCTTCAGGCCGACCAGGGCCAACACACCCACTGCTGACAGCAAATTCACACCTTCCATTAGAGCAAGCCTCTGATTGGTGGGAAGAATCAGCCCACATGGGCTTAAGACAAGGATGTGTGGAATCAACCGGGCCAGGCTGGGGCCGACTGGGGCTACCCGGCCCGGGCCGACCCGGTACAGATGGGAATGGCCCAATAGATAGGACGCTCTCAGTAAGTAGAGCCACCTCCTGGGGGGTGCAGGGCGTTCTTTTCTGACAGTAGTCCTCCAGACTTTTCTGTTTGTTCCTGAAAACATAAATCACACAGACAACACACAGATAAATTAAAATAATTACAAAAATATTTATGTAGAAAGCATCAAAATAATAATTTGAAGATCTGTATTTCTGTGTTTTCTCAAAATATTTAATCTATAAGATTTGTTAAAAAGGAGGTTGTTAACACAAAATGCTGCACATTTTTTGTAGTCATTAGATGGTGCAACTTAGATCTATAAGATCAACCAGCTGGAGGAGCATGATTCAAACAGGACATAACTTGATAATCAAGAGTCCTTTGTCATTTTGCTTTTGCAAGAACTTCAACAATACTGTAATAATGTCCACGACGGCTACATTTAGCAGGTGGTACATTGTCTTTGTTAACATTTTTACTGCGGCTAATTAGCGCTCTCTCACATTATCAGCTCTCGCCGATTCTCATAATCAGCACGACTCATTTGGCCATCATGAGCCACAAATAAAAACCAACAAAACGGATAACCGCTGCTGCTATATGTTACTACTAAGCAGCTTAAATGAGGGTTAGTGAGTTCCAGGGGTTGAGTGTTTATCTTTGTGTGTGAGTGGGTCTGCTTGTGTGTGTGAGTGAGTGCATGGCTACGTGGGGGCGTTTGGATGTTATAAAACAGCGTTAGTGAAAAAAAAGTTGAAAACTTACGGTGTTTTTTCGTTTGCAGAAGCTGCTCCTGGATGCCTTCGTTTGAGGTGCTGGTGCATAGCCGTCGTGCTTTTATGATAGGCCATTTCCATTTTACACAGCCGGCAAATGAGTGAATCGCTTCCCTTTCTGTTAAAATAGTCCCATACTTTTGAACTGCGAGTTCGGGTTGAGTGATTTAAGTCGACTGCCCCGCTCATGTTGCCACTACTCGCCGCTGCCATGTTTGTTTTTGAACGTGATGACGCATCGACGGAAATTATTTGCGTCGACGTATTTTACGTGTCGACGTAATCGATTACGTCGACACGTCGTCCCAGCCCTAAAAATCACATGACTCAGTATAAGGACGTAATTACACTAACCAAACAGTATTACTCCTGTCCAATCAACTCCAATCGAGGCAACACTAAGTCACTGTACTCCATTATCAATAAAATTCACCGGCCATCCGATACTCTGCCCCCACACATGTGCTCTACTGCTACTTGTAATGCCCTTCTTCTGTTCTTCAACGAAAAAATAATAAACATTCACCGTGCAATCAACCAAAGCATCCCCCCTACCTCCCCATATGATCCTCCCGAACCAACACAGTTATTTTCCATTTTCCAACTTCCCAGTGATTCTGAGATATCAGATATTATCCACAAGTCAAAGCCTTCTACCTGCCTTCTCGATCCCCTTCCCACGGCCTTGGTTAAATCCTGCCTCCCCTCCCTGCTCCCTCTCGTCTCCGCTCTCATACACACATCCCTTTCCTCCGGTATTGTTCCCTCTATCTTCAAAACTGCTGCAGTTACTCCAATACTTAAAGAACCTGGTTCGGATCCTAACATTTTTACTAATCTCCGTCTCATCTCCAACCTACCCTCTAGTTTTAGAAGAAATAGTCGCTGCCCAGCTCCACACCCATCTGACACTAAACTCCTTCTATGAACCCTTCCAGTCCAGTTTCCGCCCACTTCACAGCACAGAAACAGCCCTCCTCAAAATAACTAACGATCTCCTCATTGCTGCTGATTCCGGTCTACTATCCATCCTGGTCCTCCTTGATCTGAGTGCGGCCTTTGACGCAATATCTCATTCCATTCTCCTCCACAGGTTATCCTCCATCGACATTGCTAACATCCCACTTCAGTGGTTCCAGTCTTGCCTATCAGGTCGCACTCAGTTCATTACTATCAAATCCTCCCGCTCACAGCCCTCTCCTGTCTCTTCTGGTGTGCCCCAGGGCTCTGTCCTGGGGCCCGTCCTTTTCATTATATACATCCTTCCCCTTGGCAATGTCTTCCACAGATTCAATATTCATTTTCACTGCTTCGTGGATGACACCCAGCTCTATTTGTCCAGTAAGCCAAATTCTGCACTTCCTCCCTCCTCCCTCATCACCTGCCTTCAAGAAATAAAATCCTGGTTCAGTTCAAACTTCCTGAAATTAAATACAGACAAAACAGAACTTCTTTTGGTTGGTACCAAGAACACCCTCTCAAAATTTGACAGTTTCTCTGTCACTGTTGATGATACTTCAGTTTCCCCCTCTCCCCAGGTCAAGAGTCTGGGTGTCATCCTAGACAGCACACTATCCTTCCAATCTCATATCAATAGCATCACACGGTCAGCTTATTTCCATCTTCGTAACATTAATCGTCTTCGCCCCTCCCTTGATGTCCACTCTACTTCTATTCTTGTCCATAGTCTGGTTACATCACGTACCAATTATTGCAACTCTCTTCTCTCAGGCCTCCCTCAGAAAACCCTCCGTAAGCTCCAGTTGGTTCAGAATGCAGCAGCACGCATCGTCACTAAAACTCCCATCTCTCATCACATCACCCCCATCCTCAAACAACTCCACTGGCTTCCAGTCCACACCAGGATTAACTTCAAGATTCTCCTTCTCACCTTCAAGGCCATCCATAACCTCGCCCCTCACTACCTCACAGATCTCGTTCACAACGTCACCTCGTCCCGTTCCCTCAGGTCCTCCTCCTCCATTCATCTCTCTGTGCCCTCCTTCCGTCTCAGCACCATGGGGAGTAGAGCCTTCAGCTGCACCGCTCCCAAACTCTGGAACTCCCTTCCCCCTCTCATCAAGAACATTAACTCATTCTCAGAATTCAAAAAACAACTCAAAACTCACCTCTTCATAACCACATATCAGCTTTGAATTTTAGAGTGCCTTGTTTGCTGATGTTTACGTATGTTTACTTTGTTTTATTGAATGATTTGTGTTTTTATTCTGTACAGTGTCCTTGAGTGACCAGAAAGACGCTTTTAAATAAAATGTATTATTATTATTATTATTATGAATCTCTGAGAATGTGGGTGGGGCTAAAAACGTGAAGTCCATGGTGTCCTTAATTACTGAACAAGGGCAGCCATGTTGCTTTTGGAGACCGATATAGATTCCTACTCTGTGCTCCACTCGCTCGCTCACTCGCACGCACGTGCGTGAATATGCAAAGAACCCTAGAATCTTCTGGTTAAACATTCAAAGATCAGGTTGATATTTCATATATATATGGAATCATCACATCTTATTGGTCTTAATTAATAAATATGTAGTTCATCACGCTACAGCGTGAGAGCTCTGATTTGTCCCTGGTGTTGGACGCAGCAGGATTACTGCGTGCATACCAGTAGATCAGGGCTATTCAATCCTGGTCCTGGAGGTCCGGTATCCATGTTTTAGTTTTAACTCTGCTCCAACACACCTGGTCTCAATCAGCAGGTGATGAACAGGCTTCTGCAGAGCCTGATGAGCTGCTGCACAGGTGACTCAACCACTGAATCTGGTGTGTTGGAGCAGAGAAACCACTAAAACGTGCTGGATGCCAGCCCTCCAGGACCAAACTTGGATCGCCCTGCAGTAGATGATAGATAGCCACCTGTCTAAAGCTCTGCCTCTGCTCATCCACTGACAGGAGGGAATCAGGATGCTTCTGTCCCTGGCTTACCCCCCCACCTCCTGCAGCATCACAGACACACACTCCTAGTGACCCCAGAGGTAACTATCCTCCATGAGCAGAAGGCCCGCCTCCTTTTTGACCCATTCTACAGCCTGTCCGTCTGTCTGCCCAGCTGGTCGTTGAGCGTTCACACATGTCTGGAGAGCTCTTCAGCCTCTACCTCCATCAGAACTACCTGGACTTCTTCTCTGACCTGGAGGATGTTGACCGAGCCAGCCAGTATCTGTCTGATGCTGACCTGCTGACAGCTGATTGGACAGTGAGCTGTTCTCTCTCGCACGCACGCACACACACACACTTGTCACAGAGTAGATGTACCATGGAGATGAAGCAGTGGTTCCCAACCTGTTGTCATGAGGACCCATGTCCTGCCCAACCCAAAGGCCATGGTTTTATTAGAGCTGGGTGGTTCAGATCTAGGGGGGTTAGGGTGAATAAACATAAGAAGTTATGGTTTCACTGTCGACCACGTCATTGGCATGTTACCCATACAATCTCACAAGCTCAGCACTGAAAACACGGTGGGAACCACTGTGACATGGTCCAGTGTTGTTGGTGTTTATGCCAAGTCTGTCTCTGCTGGTGGTTCTAGAGCCGCAGCCTCCTGGAGCCTTATGGGTCCTCCGTGGCCTGCAGAGGACTCCTCCACTCACACTCACACCAGGTGTCATCTGGCTTCAGGCCGCTGCACAAACCCAGCTGGTTTCTGGTCAACAAGAAGGTACAGAACACACACACACACACACGCACACTATAGCTGTAAACATGTTGCGGAGATAAAATAAATGAGGTGGTTGTCTGAAAGCTGCACCAACAACACGGCTCGGACCAAAGGTTACTACTGGACCATCGGTCTCAGCGAACCGCCGCAGCTCCCTGGTCCTCCACTCATCACACACGTATACACCACTGGTGTGAGAGCTTCTCCGCTCCGCAACACCAGTCTGAACTGGGTCTGTGGCGGCGCTACGGCAAAGCCACTGGGACAAAAAACATGGCACAACGTTTTAGATACTGCTGTGCCACACATAGGCTATGGAAAGTTTCCCAGGTTTGTTGTTAAATATGATTGACACTAAATGTTTTCTTCATAACGGCCTCAACAGTCCTAATGGGATTTTAAAACATACGTATATGCTCAGCAGCCCTGGATGTCACTTATTCTGCATGTTTCAGTAGTTTTAGCTTTTATACTTGCTGTTCTATAAAGTTCTTAACCCTCCCACCGTGCTGTTGGTGACCCCCCCAGGAGAGGTCACTGTTGAGCTTTTGAGCTGGTGCTCACTCTTCACCCCCACCGCCTGGACCTCAAGGGATCAACCATCAACCCTGCACAACGGTGACCTCTCCTGGAGGGGTGACCCGATAGGACAGTGGGATGGTTTAAGGGACTATAGGGCACCTAAGTCTCCTCCCTATTCGGTCGGCTCACGGGTCGCCGGAAGAACAAAAAAATGAATGCAAGTGGGCTAAAAACTATTTTCTAACCTGCTTAGCCTTAGACCCTGGCTCACACACACATGTTGTACTGCAGTTTAAATGAAAACTAATGACGGGTGTTTTGACCACGCCAGTCACGTACTTGTAAAAGTTGGTAATTGGCATGGCGTCAGACATTGGCATGTCTCATCACCACAGAATCTCCTCTCCACTAGCGTAGCTGCTACTCACCACATGACCAGATTTATGGTGGTTTGTTCCTCCTGTGGGAAGTTTGCTGAACTTGCAGCCTTTCCCCCTCAGTTTTCTCTGTGTCTGGTTCGATGACGTCACTTTGGTGAAGCGCATTTGTAGTGCTGGACTTATTTTCACACAAAACCTAAAATAGCGTTCCTCCTGTTCAAAAATAAGCTCTTTATTGGTATCAAAACGCTTCTTTAAAATTCACGGACGTCTTATGTGAAATCCATGGCACAAAACAAGCGGAATTAGGAAATAGCATTTTTAGGCCCGTTGACTTCTGTTCATTTTTTCATTCTTCTGGGGACCCGTGGTCCGGAAGTAGATGGGCATGACGTAGGCTCACTGTCTGAGACTGCAGGTTGACGCCCGCGCTGTTGCTTGTAGAAGCGTAAATGGGCGGTCTGCAGCTGTTTCAGGCCCGGCTGAGAAAGGTTCATGATTGTTCTCGTGCACATGCGCAGATCATCATTCTTGTTCCTGGAAGAACGGTTCAGAGCACAAATGGTTTGTTGTTGCTAGTCTGCAGGAATATCTACAAGAAAGTTTTACAGAAAGTAGCAAAGGGTCCTCACAGATGTTGCTAGGTTTGTCGCTAGGAACAGCAACAAAGTAGCTGAGCTGGCGGCACCGCGTCTCGCTCAGCCGCTAAGCTACAGGTAGCAAACGCTGAATGAGCATGACGTCATTATGCTGCCTCTGGGCGGCGCTGGGGAAGCCAGCTGTTTGACCCGAACATGCTCTAGAGCAGCGGTGTCAAAGATGTGGCCCGCGGGCCGGATCCGGCCCGCAAGCGAGTTAAATCCGGCCCGCGAGATGGTTGTGTAAACTTTATTTTTATACTTTACAATGTAGAGTGAACATAAACGTATCTTTGTGAGCAAGTTTTCTCTGTGATGAGTATAAATAAAACAAAGCTGCGCTCAAGGTTCACACAAGAACTTGAATCACATCCTGAAGTTGGCCGCCACTCAGGATGTGAATTCTGATGTTGATGTGCTGGTGAAAGCTAAAAGATGTAAAGTAAAATGAGTCAAATATACTTTAAGTGCTGCATGAAACTGATCTAGCCATGTGATCTGTAAGCTCTTTGAATCACTAAGGAATGTTTATTTATTTATTTATTTATTTTTTCAAATTCTCAAGTACACTTTAGGTGTGGTACTTGTACTACACTGTCCTCAGGCTCCAGCCTTGTTTTATGTTGATTGTATTAAAACAAAGAAAACAATCTGAAGTTTGTTTTTTTAATTTACCGGTCCGGCCCACTTGGGACTAACTTCCCTCAATGTGGCCCCTGAGCTAAAATGAGTTTGACACCCCTGCTCTAGAGGATAGGGCCATCCCAGTAAATACCAGGGTGGTGCAGGAGAACGTCTGGGAAACACGTTTTGGTTAAACTTCCTTAACGTCCCTTTAACTCATTTTGCCCCATTTCATCAGAGCTGCTTAGGGTGTGCTTCGATATGTTTAAATTTCCGGTGGGATTAAATGAATTTGGGGACAAATGCATTTACAGCTGAGATTATTTATTAGACCAGTACATTTTTCTGTTGGTACAAATGTTAGCCAAAGGCCGTGAACCACCCCTCTTGAGCGGAAACCTTCAACATGCCGCAGCCATGGTAACGATGGACTTCTGTGTCAAAGTTGGTTCCTACCAAGAACCACAACTGCACATTTACCACTCAGACGTTTCATTGTCAACGTGGTAATGTAACTGCTAGTCGTACACTCCGCCCACCTAGCGATGTCATCAGCAGGCGCAAGCCCCTGAGCCAATCTAGTACAGACGCTGGCTGCTGCCGCAGTCCCAGAATAAAAGCACCGTCTGAAATCACGGACAAGGAGATGTTTGGGTCTAGGTGTTCAGCACGTCATCAGTTCCTCTGGCAGCGCTGGTTTCCAAGTGAGCTTTCACCCTCAGAAGGAAACGTGCTGAGGAATGTTCAGGCCCTCACCCTCAGTGTTCTGATGGATGTGGTTCTGTTGGTTCCAGTATCGGGACAACTGTCTGGCTGCCCAGTCCCTGTTCAGGAGCTTTGGTCTTCCACCAGTGTGCCTGCAGACCCAGCTGCTGCCTTACCTGGCCAAACTCTCCAACCCCATGAGGAGCCAAAGTAACACACATCTGGTTTACTTTCATGTGCTGTTGTACCTTCTTGTGCTCGTTAACTCTTTCTGATCTAAGTTACTATGCTTGTGTTACTCATCTGAAACCGAGATGACCTGCTGCGTTCTGTCCCGAAGCACAGGTAACGTTCATCCAGGCTGTGGGCCACATGTCTCTGACGAGATGTTCTGGAAGGTATGGCACAATTCACCCGTCTGGCAGGGTCAGAGCGGTGGTGTCATTCATTAACTTCCTACTGTGCTGTTCTGTATTCAGACTGAAACCCGAGACTCTGACAGACAAGGAGACAGGGGAGCAGCAGGAGGTGGAGGAGGAGCAGAGGGACCTTCCGTCCAGTCAGCCTGAACTGTCAACAAACCAAGTTCTCCTCGATGAAGAAGACCTGAACATAGAGGACTATAGCAGCGACTGACCCGCTTCTCCTGATCTGATCTGATGTTCCCATATTTATTTAGCAGGAGTAACAGCTGTGGCTTTTACTGGTGCTACTACAGCCACCGCTGTTCCTGACCTTCAGACCGTAGCTGCTCCTCCAGGGTCCTTCAGACCGTAGCTGTTCCTCCAGGGTCCTTCAGACCGTAGCTGTTCCTCCAGGGTCCTTCAGACCGTAGCTGTTCCTCCAGGGTCCTTCAGACCGTAGCTGCTCCTCCAGGGTCCTTCAGACCGTAGCTGTTCCTCCAGGGTTGTTCAGTTGTGAAGAAGCACATGAATAAAAATATGAGAAGTTGATGTATGGAGATCTCTCAGGGCCGTGTGTGTGTGTGGCAACAGGCAAGAGCAGACGGGTTTACTCTCTTTAATGTGTTCTAGCAGGTGATTTGTTCCCTTCAGCTACAGGTAGAGCATCTGTAAGCTGTGAAGATAAACCGACATGTACCCCTACAGCTCGTTGTTAGCAGACAAGGCTGAATCTGTAGCTTCTCTTGGACATTATTGCCTTGTTGGTTTCAGATAAAACGTTATCGTCTGTTTTAAAACCATGTAACACGAGCACCACACCGGCTTCTTAACAAATAAATAACTGCTGTCTCCGTTGAACCAGTTCCTGAAGTTCTACAGTAGGTCTGGAGGACGAGGTGGGCCCTGAGACCAGCTGACTCAGTAGGCAGGTGCCACATCAGACATTCTCCTCTCAGGAAGTGTCTCCACTACGACCTGACCCAGAGGCATCACTAATGATCTGAATTCGAGCTACTGGTAGGTTAGTTGTTCCTAAGGCAACTGGAGTGTTGAGAAGGGGTGGACCTACAGGTTGGTCTCAGGACTGCACACCAATGACCATGTCTAACCACTTCCTGTATGCCAGGGCCAAGCTCCTCTGCTCATGGGAACAACAGCTGTCCAGCAAACTGCTGACAAACAGGTGTTCAGCCGGTAGGTTCAGGACTCCAGGTGGCAGCACACCTCTCAGCTTCTTCTCTTCTTCTGGATCTTCCAAGGAAACCAGGTCTACCTCCATGAGGACGCTGCCATGTCCGTGTCTGCTCAAACATGATCGTCCTTGGTCCTCCAGCTCACTGAGGTGCTTTAACTGGCTGTCTCTACTGCTGCTGCAGTCACGATGATGCTCCTTCCATTGGTGCCACAAGTAGAACACGTGTCTCCTGGAATGGGAGGACATGTTAAAACCAGACATAGATATACATCTCTGGACATAGCCCACTCATTCCACTCTTAATGTACAAAAGGCCACAAATACGAGGTTACCACCACCGCCATCTTGGCCGTGTCACACAACTCGTCATGCGCTAACAATCCAAAAATGGGAAAGAGGTGGAGCTGTGGGTGGGAGCAAGGGGAGACACCACTGATCCAACTTTGCTCCCAGCACAGAAGAGATCTCTCAGGGCATAAACATAAAAATAAAATAAACAAACAGAAGAGACAAACTGCAGTTCCCTCCTCGTCCACTAGGGGCTGGCAGCAGACGTGAGCAGATCCTCATCAATTCCCATGTTAAAAATGCCGACTTCACAGCAGAAAAATGTGTTTACAGCCTGGTTCAAAAACCATTCTAGGTGTAATTGATCTAGTTTACACTCATGACAACACCGGGGTGCATTCCTTTGTTTAAGTGGAGTTTAATGCTTAAAAATCTGAATAATTAGATTTGATTGGCAGATGGCACGAGCCTCAGAGCTAGGTCACAATCAGAAAGGCTTTATTGCCAAATCTGTGAGAAACTGCTGCAGGACTTGGTGCAAATATACGAAGTAAAAACATAATAATCAAGATTCAAGATCCGTTTATCGTCAAATGTAGATATGGAAGAAAAAAAAGTCATGATCTAAGGCACTCCGTAATATACTTTATTATAAGCCGACACGTTTCGCTTGCGTGCGACCTTCTTCAGAGCGTCTAGTCCCACTGATAGTCACTCCCACCTGTTTGAATCATTTTATTGTCATTGCACAATAAAAACATTAAAGACAGCCCACATAAGGAGGTAGTATAGAGTGGCAATAATTAGAGAAATGGCCACTATATAAAAGGGCTCTGGGCTCCAGGATTCATGTTCACAGATGTTCGGCCATTTTGACTCTGAACTTTAGCGGCGTCCTCTGTGTGCTCGTGTTTGGGTTAGCCGTGGTGGAATCTGAACAAAGAGGGCAAGCTGTGGTTACTGATTGCACTAAAAGATCATTCAAGAAGTCCCTGCTTCATTTGGATTAGTAATCCATCCATTTTCCTCTGCTTAGCCGGAGTCGGGTCACAGGGGCAGCAGTCTACATCTACAGACCTTCCTCTCCCCAGCCACTTGGACCAGCTCTACAGGGGGAATCCCAAAGCGTTCCCTGGCCAGCCGAGAGACATGTCCCTCCATCGTGTCCTGGGTCTCCCTTTAGGTCTCCTCTCGGTAGGACGTCACCGGAAAACCTCACCAGGGAGGCGTCCAGGAGGCATCCTGACCAGATGCCCGAGCCACCTCAACTGGCTCCTCTTAATGTGGAGGAGCAGCGGATCTACTCCGAACTCCTCCCGAATGACTGAGCTTCTGACTATCCCTAAGGGAGAGCCCAGCCACCCTGCGGAGAAAACTTATGTAGGCCGCTCGTATCCGTGGTCTCGTTCTTTCGGTCACTGCCCAAAGCATAGGTGAGGGTAGGACCGTAGATCTACCGGCAAATTGAGAACATTGTCTTCTGACTCCGCTCTCTCGTCACCAAAATACAGCGCGAAGGAAGCTCGTTACTTCATACAAGCTTTACAGAAGAAACTGGGCGGTGTGAGGTAAGTTTTTACGGCTCGCTGCAGAAATAAAAACATGGAGCATCAACAGTCAAACACAACACGTGTCTGTATGAGCGTGACACTCATAGCTGCACTAATAACCTGTGAAATAATTAAAGAGATCGTGTTAGATCAGCAGCCTGTGATGACACCTGCTTCTGCTCGGTATAGGAGCCGCTTCAGATAATAAATAAATATAATAAACGGAAAGTTAAACAGAGCTTGAATAAGATTTTAGCGCACCGTTACACCCAGTATTGTACTTGAGCTCTAACCACTGCGGCATGTTGAAGCAACAGTAGTCAAACACGCTGTAGCACCGTGGTCCTATTTGGTGTTTTTGGCAAGCAGTTTCCATGACTGGACGACTCGTGCCCCATTAACAAAGATAGTTAAAGATGAACACCCCTTCTTTCTCTGAAAATTGATTCTTATAGAGTGACTAAAACCCGACCAAAGACCCACCTCCCAAAACAAACTCCTCGATTCACATGAATGCCATATTTGGTTTTAAATGTGGCAATTTTTGGCGAAAAGCGCCAAGTTTGCAAATATGGTACAAACATTTTAAATTCACGTCAATGCTAACAAAATGTAGCACTTTACTAAATCGATTTGAGCCTTTTTAAGGGTCTTAATTTCCCTTAAATCGGCTTTACAAGACCCACCCAAATACCCTGGTTAACCCACCGGTGACTCCAGAGTGCTTCATGTCCAGGGAAGGACAGAATCAGGTCCGAGCAGAATTCCATCTCCTGGTAGAAAAGCTGATCGACTAAATAAGAGCTGTCAGGGGAAGAGGATGCTTGTTTCTGAGGACCGCTGTTGCTCCAGAGCTCAGGCCCCAGGTTCAGGTCTGTGATCAACTCCTTGAGCAGGAACTGGCGATAGTGGAATCCACTGTGGTCAGACACATGCATAGACACCCACAGGCGCAGCGATGACAGTTCATCATGGAACACCTGTCAGGAGACCATACAGGTGAAACCAAAAGCAAAACACAATCCATCTAAAAATACAAGCCTCTGTAACCACGGTAACACATCATATAACCAACTTATTTTTTTACAACATGTTGAGTTTAGGTGGGTTACAGGGTCACATCAGGTCAGCAGGTGGTCATTCAGAGAGGATGAGGACAGATCTCCTTCCAAGAACATGAGTAAGTGTCCCAGAACACTTCTGAAGTGATTAAATCTCAGAAATGCATTCCATAGTCCCCACCTCCACACCACTAAAGCAAAAAGCACTCATTCACTGCCACTGACGACTAAAGTCGTCATTTGCATGTTTTTACTGTGTGGGCATTGGCGCGAGCCCCCGCACCGTGAGAACAAACAGCTCTAAAGCCGGTCTTCATCCACGTACGTCACACGTCACGCGATCAGGAAGTAGAACATCCATGTGTTAGGAGATCGTTTTGGTCTGCTGCTGTAAAAAAAAAGTGAGGCGCGAACCGAAAAAGCTTCTGCCGATCACAATTCAACAACGGATTATGAAAGAACGGATAAAATTCTAAACGCGCAGATTCTTCCTGATGTAAGAGATGAGTCTCCTCTTTGTTTTGGTTGTTTTGGCGTTGACATCATCCTAGCGCGCAACGTTCTGTGACTCTTAAAAATACAGTGAAAACGCTGGCAGCAAAGGGCTTTCTGATCAGAAAACGGCTGGCAGCGAATGAGTTAATACAGCCAACAAAAGCCTGACCTTAGAGTTGCCCTGGGCCATGTGCCGCAGGACCCAGATGCGATGGGACCATGCGTTGTAATTGCTGGGATAACGGCTTGCAGCGTCAGCGCACACCATCATCTCTTGAAGAATAATCTGGGCCAGATGATCATTGGCATGTTGGGTAATTTCTGCATCAGCAACTTCAACTTCTGCTTCCCGACGCAGCAGAATTTTATGGTGACCCACAGCAGGAAACCGATTCAAGATCTGTTGTAGCACCCACCGCCTGTAAGGAGAAAGGAATGGTAACACGTTACAAGAAAAACAAAAAACCTGGATCATATCCTGCATCTACAGGGATTCTCTATATCTGAATAAAATTAAATACATCACATTAGTGTCACATCAGAAAATAATATTAAAAAAAGGACAGTGAAAGATTAAAGAGTAAACAATAAAAAATGCACAAATACCAGCACAGATCCCTGTGGTACCCCGTGCAGCTGACCAGCTTATCAGAGACACAACCCTGTGATCTAAAACTGTAATCTGTGAGGTAGTCCAATATCCACTAAGACGTGGCCACAGCTGCCATCTCTAGCTTGTCCCTCAAAAGTCCAGGGGTCTCATTTATCTAACAATGCGTAGAATCCGTACTAAAACCGTACTTAAGCTCAGCACAAACAAAACCTACTTACGCCAAGTAGGTTTGTGATCAATCAAACATGGAGGACGCACAGCTGCAAGCAATCTCCGCTTCATAAATCAGAAACTATCTAGAAAGGTTGTCAGCTGCATTTTAGTCACATCCCGCCCTCACCACGCCCCCTTACTGCCATAAATAGTCAATGCAAAGTGCCTTGTGGATCTCATGCATGTACATAAGCCGGCTGTTGCAGCGCTGACGATGGCGACCGTAGATCAAGGCAGATCAAGGAAGCTCAATTTCACAGAAGCAGAAGTTGAGGTACTTGTGGGTGAGGTGGAGAAATGTAAGGAAGTGCTTTTGCAAAACAAATAAGAGAAAACCCACGGAGTGGCACAGCGTTGCTGAAGCCGTCAATGTTGTAAATTCTTCAGAGAGATCTGTGGCGGATATTAAAAAAATGGTCCAATCGGGATTGGACTCCCAGGTGAAAGTCACACGTGCTAACCAGTCAGCCAAACAGAGATCTCCCTTGTCCTAGTAGCCAGGGCGCATGATCAATCGGGTCACAGTGACAGGACACACCCTGTCACAGACGCATGACATTCTGTCTCAAGCTGTCCCCCTGCTGATATTCTGCATTCCATATTCTGCACTTCAGGCTATGTGTGTACGCGTGCGTGTGCGTGTGTGTGTGTGTGTGTGTGTGTGGGGGGGGGGGGGTCTTGTTCTGTGTGAAAACGAAGCGGTACAAGTGATAATGCTGCAGGATTTCATAATTTTATCCTTCTCAGCAGCAGCACTGCAGGTGCTCTCCATGTCCAACATGTGTGTAAGCCAGGTCCTTAGTCAACTTAAAGTTACGCACATTTTTCTGCTAAGTTTTCTTTCATAAATCCCAAAGTTTGCGTGGAAAGTTGCTTACGCAGTTTTCCGACCCCGTTTTGTGCGTAAGCAAGCTTGATAATGAGGCCCCAGGTTGGACTTGATGTTTAAGGTGAACACTATAGCAACATCTAGTGTGTGAAGGTTGTGGTTGCAACAGTAGAACAAAGAAGATCTGCACCTTCCCCAACAGCAAGCCATGGATGACCAAAGATGTCAGGTTCCTGCTCAAGACCCGTGACTAAGCTTTCAGGTCTGGTGATGCTCAACAAAACAGTGTTGCAGGTCAAAGCTGAAGGGGGGCATCAGAGGATCAACAGCCACTTTGACAACTCTTGACACTTTGACATGGATGGCTAGGGATACAGCACATCACAAATCAGACCAGCACCAACTCACCATCCAACAAGGCCAGACTGGCTGAAGAGCTCCACAGCTTCAGAGGTGACGACTGCTGGAACCACAACTCCATCTACAGCACCAACAAGCAACCGCCAGGTGCTCATCCTGCAGACCGCTGAGGTTAAGCGTACACTCAGAAGTGTTGATACAAGGAAAGCAGCTGGTCCAGGCAGGGTGCTAGGTGACTGTACAGTGGAGCTGGCTAAGGTCCTCACTGACATCTTCAACATGTGGCTGTCCCAGTGCTCTGTCCCCACGTCTAAAAACCTCCACAATAGTACTGATACCCAAACAGTCTGCAATAACAAGGCACAACGACTACAAGCCTGTAGCTTTAATATCTCTCATTATGAAGTGCATAAGTGGAGAGATGAGTGCTGCAATACATCAAACCTGTTATGCAGCTGAAGTGGTTTAAAGGTGAATCAACACAGCTAGTTGTTAGACCTGTTGATGTATTCGTACCTTCCATAACAACTGAAGAAGTGTGATCACTCAGATACCTGAGGTGTGATGTGTAGCAGATGAAACAGATGTCTCAGAAAAACCACAAACAGCCAGATAGGCCCATCCTTAAAGACCCACTCTAATGAAAATCTGTTGTTTTCTGTTTTTAACATATTCTTGAGACTTTTCTTACAGGACACATCTAAAGAAATGTAAGCTTAAATTTGCATTTCTGAGTGTTGTTATGATGATGAATGAGTGGAAACAAGTGTTGTCCAAAAAATCGATACCCAGATATAAATCGATACTAAAAGTGGTATCTAAATAAGATATTCCATCCCTGTGGTATCGATATTATGGACTATTATACACGGCCTTCTCCAAGTACACCGACACGCACGACAGCCAGATGCCGTAAAGCAGCCTCCGCCTCCCAGACAAACAGAAGAAGAAGACGCCGCATGGCTACATTACAATTTCCCACGCGAGTTGTCTCCGATCCAAGTTTTGTCTGCCAAATAAATAAACAAAATCATAAACAGCGAATTTGGGAGGCGCTTCACAGCCCAACTTTATTAGCATACCAAGTCCGACACGTAGTTGTATATTCACGCTTATGTGCTTAAAGGAAACTCCCGTTTATTGCAACCCGGACTTAATTTCTAGCATGCAGTACGTTTGTTTACTCACGCTGACAACTTTGGTGCTACTTGGATTCCCGGGGGTATTTACCGTAGATCCATCGGCGAATCGCCATCAGTGTATATCCATATAACGGGTGCGGACGGGCACCCATGGTGCAGCCTCGAAATAAGACATTATCTGCACCAAAACATCTCAATGTCGAAAGGTTTAGTTAGGAATCATTAACGTGATTCCCCTGTTCGTTTGGAGCGGGTCTGGGATTTCTAGGCGTGAACAGACTAGCTGCGGCTAATCTAACCGGCGGTTTTAATGACGTCACTGCCGTGCGCCAATCTGTTTTTATTAAGATTACCGGTAGATGTACCTTTGTCCTACTGTGGAGAAATTTGTTTTCTCCCTTTATTGACCAACAGAGTTGTTCAAAAGTACAGAACAAAACATATGGCGTTACATCTTATGACAAAAATAAACAGAGTTTAAGCAGCAAAACATCACTCTGCAGATAGTGTATATATAGTGAGACAATTCATGATTTAAAGTGTTAACTTTCACCAGTTTTTGTATGCACGTTTTAAAAAATGCTGATACTTGAAAGGTTTAAGCACTTTACACACTTAATTCTTAACATTTAATTTTTGCAATATAAATTGAGGAATGTTATTTTTTGAATAAACTTGTTCAAAAAATTGGTGTTTTAAAATAGTATCAAAATAGAGTATCGAGTTTTTTTCCCCAGTATCGAATCGAGTTTGAAATTTTAGTATCGTGACAACCCTAGTGGAAACATTTGCTGGCCAAGTATTGCCCCACATAAGCCTGTAAGTCAACACTTGTTTAATCTTAATGTGTGTTTGTTGGTAGAGTGTTGTGTAATAAGTTCAGCTTGTTTTAGAAACATACGAAGTTAAAAATGAGTGTTACTCACTACAAGAAAAGTGGATTTCACGTGCATCAAAAATCAAGGTAGACTTCGGGTCACATTCCCACCATTTAGTACCTTTTCTAGTTTCATACAAGAGCAAGCACGCATTAGAGATGGTCCCAGTTTCTCATGTCTGTCAACAGTCCAGAGTTAATTTGACACAACTGTAAAAATAATTAAAGCTGCAAGCAGCGTCGTTCGGCCCTCGCAGCGAAGCTGCTCGTCCTCCGTCCGCGCCCCCTCCGCTCCATCCCAGATGCTCTCCAAACCCAGCTCCGCGCTTCTATGTCCTGGCCGGCAGCCGGGGCACCAGGGCACGTCTGGCGGAACAGAAAGTCAACCACCCCGACACCAGAAACCGTGAATGGCCTCCTCGTCCACACCTCACCCTGACTCAGCATCCCCTCTGAGCCCACCATTACACGTCTCACCACTAGGAGATACTCTATCTTTACCACACTGGTGATGTGATGTTCAGTCTCGGGCAAATCGGAGGCTGTTTGTGGAAGTTACAGTCAAACGTAAGGTCACATCGTCACGCCAGAAATCGCCATGGCATCAAAGCCCCTCCCTTTCTGAAAAGCTATCAGATCTGAATGGTCATTACAACATTATGAAGACAGTGCATGACCTTAGTGTCATGTTGACTAAATTAGAGGGGACAAATATGGGCATTTCACCATAAAACAGTAGACTTCCTGTAGTCAGGGGGCGGGGCTTAGGTGATGTCAGCTGTCCACATTGTCACTGTCTTCAGATGTGGTCAGTGATCACACAGACAAAGTTTGAAATTGATCTGATCATGCACATGGGAGTTATTAAGTCAAGTAACGTAATGGAGACTGGTCAAAGTTTGAGGCTTAGCCACGCCCACACATTTATACTTATTTAAAATCCGATGGTTGAATTTTTTCCTCTATGTGTTAAGAGTATATAGCAGGAGTTTGAAGGTGATCGGTGGAAAGGACGACGAGACATCATTCTCCTAATAACGTGTGCGAAAACCACTAAATCGAGTACTTGGACCAAAATGGCCGACCTCCTGTGCGACATTGTTCTTTGGCTCCAAGAGACTTTTTGGTAGGTCCTGAGACACTATACTAGCGTGCCAAATTTCGTGATCCTCAGTCAAAGCATGGCTTGGGGCTGATAGTTTTAATGGTCCTAGGGGGCGCTATTTCAGAAAATAGGCCACGCCCACAAACTTCAGCTGTCCAATTCTATTAGGGGTCAGAGTAAGATCACTCATCAGAAATTGTGTGGTGATGTCACAATGATTGAAGAAATGAGAGACAAACGTGTTTCCACGGCGTGATGGTGAATTTCGCCATGCTCCCAAAGCCCCGCCTTTATTCGAAACCTGCCAGTACTATAAACCAAGTGACCTCAACTTGTCTGCTGCTATTTGCCAGTGATTGCTGGTGATTGGTTAAAAGGAGTCCAATAGGGAGCTGTGAAAAAAAGAGTGGCGTGGCGACAGGTCAAAGTTTGAGGCTTAGCCACGCCCACACCTTTATACTTATTTAAAATCCGTAGGTTGAATTTTTTCCCCTTTGTCTTAAGAGTCTATAGCAGAAGTTTGAAGGTGATTGGTGAAAAGGGCGATGGTGCAACACTCTCCAAACAACGTGTGCGAAAACCACTAAATCGAGTACTTGGACCAAAATGGCCGACCTCCTGTGCGACATTGCGCTTGGCTCCCAGAGACTTTTTTGTAGGTCCTGATACACTACATTAGTGTGCCAAATTTTATGAACCTCAGTCAAAGCATGGCTTGGGGCTGACTGTTTTAATGGTCCTAGGGGGCGCTGTTTCAGAAAATAGGCCACGCCCACAAACTTCAGCTGTCCAATTCTATTAGGGGTCAGAGTAGGATCACTCATCAGAACTTGTGTGGCGATGTCACAATGACTGAAGAAATGAGAGACAAACGTATTTCCATGTCGTGATGGCGAATTTTGCCATGCTCCCAAAGCCCCGCCTTTATTCGAAACCTGCCAGTACTATAGACCAAGTGACCTCAACTTGTCTGCTGCTATTTGCCACTGTTTGGTGGTGATTGGTTAAAAGGAGCCCAATAGGGAGCTGTGAAAAAAAGAGTGGCATGGCAACAGGTCAAAGTTTGAGGCTTAGCCACGCCCACACCTTTATACTTATTTAAAATCCGACGGTTGAATTTTTTCATCTATGTCTTAAGAGTATATAGCAGAAGTGTGAAGGCGATTGGTGAAAAGGGCGACGGAGCATCACTCTCCAAACAACGTGTGCGAAAACCACTAAATCGCGCACTTGGACCAAAATGGCCGACTTCCTGTGCGACATTGCACTTGGCTCCAAGAGACTTTTTTGTAGGTCCTGAGACACCACATTAGTGTACCAAATTTCGTAATCCTCAGTCAAAGCATGGCTTGGGGCTGTCAGTTTTAATGGTCCTAGAGGGCGCTATTTCAGAAAATAGACCACGCCCACCAGAATTTCACATCAGATCTTTTGGGGGGCCAGACTAGGATCACTCACAAGAAGTTTCGTGGCGATACCTCTAGAAATGACGAAATGGGAGGCAAACGTAAGGCCTAAGCGGTACGCCTGACTTCGCCGCGCCGCCACAGCCCCGCCTTCTGGAGAAAACTCCCATAAAGTGACGCCAAGCAACCCCAACTTGTCTTCAGTTACCCGCTACAAATTTGGGGTGATTATTGGAAAGGGCGAATTTTGGAAAATTTCCCAGTAAAACTTGACCTTTTAAGTCCTGAGGGGGCGGGGCTTATGTGACATCATCAATCGACCATTCATTTGTCTTCGGAGGGCGACGACGATTTTCCATAGAACATTTCTTTAACTGTAATTCTTTCATTTATGAATCTATAGCAATTTGAATTTTTTTGGCGAGTGCTCGAATTTTGAGGCCTGGCCCCGCCCCTTCAGTATTTACGAAAAGTCAATTTTATTGTCTCATTTGAATCGTCCATCGCTTCTGTTCGACCTTGCACTATTTTTGAGACGATGGTGCGAAAAATGACCAAACTGTTCAACCAAATATAGACCCTAGAAATGGCCAAAATGGGGTCAAAATGGCCACTTTACTCCAAAATGGCCGACTTCCTGTTTGATATTGACCATGGTTGCAAGAGACTTTTCTGTGCGGACTGTTGAGTACTACAAGTATACCAAATTTCATAACTGTACGATAAACTAAGCTTTATGGAGAGGGGTATTTTTCACTTTCTAGGGGGCGCTGTTCAGTCACTTTTTGACGAACTTTCACATCGCCAGTGAAATACGTAAATTTCACGCACTTTCTATATTGGGCCAGAATTTGGTGACTTTTTGGATATGCTAAGACCCCCTAAAGGCCATTCAAAGACGCGGAAGAAAAAAGAATAATAAGAAGAAACGGAGCAGATACAATAGGCCTTCGCAGCTTCACTGCTCGGGCCTAATAACTTCCCAACAATACCAGTCAGAAAAACAGAAGTAGCACATGAGACAAAAACAACAAATGTAAGTGAGGATCCTGACAAACAATGTCCACTGCACACTCTGAGAGAGTGTCGCAGTTCCCCCTGCAAGCCTCTAGAGGAGAGGAAGACAAATTTAAAAGAGAAACATTTGCTTTAAATGTTATGGGTCAACCAAGCACCAAGCCATAAACTGTCCTATTAAAATCACCTGCAAAGAATATGAAAGCGAGAGCCTAACCCCGGTTTCACACTGAAAGCATCAGCGGCACAGAACGGCAGCGGAACGTCACTGCTTCAAATAGAATCCATTATAGTCTACGTTGTGGCGTACTAAAGGCCAAGTTTTCATCAACATGAACAGAAATGAACTTTTGATTTGCAGCCACAAACTGCGTCACACATCTAGGGACCCATCACACTTGTTTGGCCTCCAAGAAAGAAAATCAGGGATAGGCGATGTGCAACCAGTCGAAGACGCCATAATAGTGTAACGTTCTGCACTTTAGCGGTGTTCCATGTGAGAATGTCAGCGGTATGTGTTCCATGTGCCACATTCTGTGCTGGGTTCTCTTTTACTGTAATAGTGGAATGGATGAGCGGTTCTAGGAAAAGGGAGGAGCGAGAGTGAGGGAGGTGTGTGTGTGTGTAAAAAAAACCCTCAGGAGGAGTTGTTGGTTTTTGGTCTCGCTCTCTCTCTGTTCGTTGGGTTTTTTGGGCTCTGTGTTCGGCGTGGTTGCGGCCAACGGCAACTCTTTTGGAGTCATTAAAAAGACTAAAGCATAAGTGAGCGTCTCCGACCGTTACTGTGCCTGTCGGGACGTTACAATATGTTTGCTCAAGGTCTCAAGTGGAGACTCCTGCACTTTCACTCTGAATAAAGTTCATCTGCCTTGAATCATAAATGCCTTTACAACTTTATAGGTTGAAATAATCAAATGTGTTGAATGAGCAAGATGTTTAAATCCCAAAGTGTGTGAATAATGTGTGCATTAATCAATGATGTTAAAAACGAATATTTTCCAGCAATGATTCACTTCAGATCTTAAACTACACCAGATCAGTATTTGTTGATTTAACAGGTTAATCTATCAGTACACTCATTCACAATATAAGATTAATAATGTTTAACATTCACTTCACATAAATGTGTAAAAACATTCTCACTTCACACTATAAGAGTTAACCTCTGAGTATCTGAGTGAAGGCGTGTCTTCTGAGGTATTTTGGTAGTTTTTAAACGTGTCAAATTCTGATTTACAAAATTTATCAACCAGAGAGAGAGACAGATAGACAGATGTACTTTATTAAACATTTTTCTTTAGAAGAAAGGCTTTTGGCACTTCTACTCGTTGTGGTTTTAAAGACGTGTCCAAGTCATTTAGAACAGAGGAAAGAGCCGCTGCGAACTCCGCTTCAGTTGCCATGTTTATGACAAACTCTGCGTTACAGTGTGAGATGTACGCTACTCAGCGCTGATGGTCTGGTTAGAATTCTCACGGGGTGGGGCTATTTGAATAGGAGAGTTCCCAGACCCTTTCTCTGTGCAGAATTAAACTGAAGAGGAGTCTGGCAGGCCAGGCTAGCTGATTCTACATGTGAGCAGCATAATAACTTAATGCATCTCCACCATGTTTTGTTCTGACCCAAGGTTCTACCAGCTGATGTTTTCCCAGAGAACTCCGAGCCCTATTGGGTGTATATACAGGAACGAGATCTGACATGTATTTTGGTCCTGAGCCATTGCTTGACTTATAAACTAGTAGGCACACTTTGAAATCCATTCTGTAGTTTACTGGTAACCAGTGTAGGATCTAAGAACAGGAGTGATGTGTTCCGTTCTCTTAGTTCTTGTTAAGACTCTAGCAGCAGCATTCTGAACAAGCTGCAGTTGCTTCACACCTTTTTTGGGAAGACCAGTTAGGAGACCATTGCAGTAGTCCAGCCGACTAAAAATCAAAGCATGAATGAGTTTCTCCAAGTCTGGTCTGGACATGAGACCTCTGACTCATGATATTTGATGAATGTGATAAAACACTGATTTAGTTATAGCCTTAATATGTCCAGAGAAGCTCAGGTCAGAGTCAATAATAACACCAAGATTTCTAATCTGGGTTTTTGTCTTTATTCCCTTGGAGTCAAGCTGAGCAATAACACCCATTCTAGCCTTCTTGCTCCCAAAGAAAATAACTTCAGCCCATTTGGTCTCAATGTACCCCGCTTCCCCTGAAACATTTTGGAAGTTTTGTCAGAGGTGGGAATTGAAGCTCCTTCTGACAGGAGACTCCTAGACATTCCCAGCAGACCCTCACAATACATTTGGGCCTGCCAGGCCGACATCCTCCCCCACCATCGGAGCCAATTCCCCACCAGGTAGTGGTCAGTTGACAGCTTTGCCCCTCTCTTCACCTGAATGTCCAAGACATGCAGCCACAGATCAGATGAAACAACAATAAAGTCGATCGTTGTGCTGCAGCCTAGGGTACCCTGGTGCCAACAGCACATATGGACACCTTTATGTCTGAACATGGTGTTCATTATGGACAATCCATGACATGCACAGAAGTCCAATAACAAAACATCACTCAAATTCAGATCAGGTGGGCCGTTCCTCCTAACCACACCACTCCAGGTCTCACTGTCGTTGCCAACGCGAGCGGTAAAGTCCCCCAGTAGAATGAGGGAGTCACCGGTAGGAGTGCTCTCCAGTACCACCTCCAAGGTCTCCGAAAAGGGTGGGTAGTCTGAACTATAGTTTGGTCCATAAGCACAGATCACAGTAAGGACCCGCCCCCCACATGTAGGCGGAGGGAGGCTACCCTCTCATTCACTGGGGTAAACCCCAACAAACAGACACCAAGATGGAGGCTAACTAGTTTGCCCACCCCTGCTCTGCACCTCTCAGTGGGAGCAACTCCAGAGTGGTAGAAAGTCCAACCCCTCTCAAGGAAACTAGTTCTGGAGCTGGAGCCACGCATTGAGGTGAGTCCAACTTTATCTAGTCGGAACTTCTCAACCTCAAACACCATCTCAGGCTCCTTCCCCACCAGAAAGGTGACATTACATGTGCCAAGAGCCAGCTTCTGTAGCTGAGGATCAGCCCGCCAAGGTCCCCGCCTTCGACAGCCACCCGTCACATGCTGCACTCAACCCCTTTGGCCCCTCTCACGAGTGGTGAGCCCGTGGGAAGCGGGACCCACTTTTCCTCTTCGGGTGAAAGCTTGGCCACCAGGCACTCTTCAAGGTGCCTCAACTCCAGGCCTGGCTCCAGAGGGGGGCCCCGGTGACCCGCGTCCGAGCAAGGGAACACGATTTCAAATTATATTATTCATCATAAGAGGTCTTCCATTTTTGATTACAGTATTTGCTTTTGACAGCTTTCGTTTTTCCCAAACATATGTTATAGTTTTGTTTATTTTGTTTGGTTGTGCACCGTTTTCAGTACACACAGTTTACTACATCCACATCCTTCAGCTGACCTCTTTTCACATAATCTCCATATACATAGCACATACAGGGTACATATTGTACTAGGGATTTATTTTTTTTTATTTTTAATTTTCCATCAGACGCCATCTGTGAGGAACTACGGTCAAATGCCCTGTGTGTGTGTTTTGATGCTTGGATGAGTTTCGTCAGATGTCCTCACTGCCTGGAAATGCCATCGCTGCATTCTTCGACCATCGCCTGGCTTCTGCTTCCTCCTGTTCTGGGCTCTGGTCCTTCTGGAGTTCTGGATGTCCTCTGGGTTTTCCTGTCTCCTGGCTTCTCTGTGGATCGATGTGGTTTGCTATGGTCTGGTCCGTTTCTCCTCATGGTTCTGGCTTCCTCCTCAACGTGGTCCCAGCCTGCGGATTTCGCTAAATGGAATTACAATTTGCTGACTGGGATATCTATTGACTGCTCTGCTGTGTGAGGGTTTAGTTTTCCTCAATCCTGCTACTTTGGTGCCTAAGAACTAACTCTGTCTTCCTCTGCTGAGTCATCAGGGCCTCTAAGGTCCTCCAACACCTCGTAGTCTTCTGTCTGTGACCCCGTGCCCTTGGAAAGGGGTGTGTGTGTGTGTAATACATTGAATAATAATAATAATACATTAAACTTATATAGCCCTTTTTAGGACACTCAAAGAGGCTTTCATGCACTCTCACATTCACTACTCTGTAGCCACAGTCGCCCTGGGTAGGGATGGGTACCTTTGACATTTGAATCGATCCGGTACTAATTCCCGGTACCTAGGAATCGATACCGGTACTTAACGGTACCAATTTTTGATACTTTTGAGTGTTTATTATTTTAATTCTCTTTTATAATTAAATATACATTTTTCTCAATATATAACAATATTTGATAAATATCAAGATAAATAACATTCAACTGTTTGTATTTTAACATCGTCCTTGTAGTTTTATAAGCTGATAATTAAACTGAAGCAAACATCTTTAATGTGAACTAAATTTACTGTGTATCTTCATTCCTTTGGCCGTCTTTGTTCATTTGATTTTTCCTACTGGGAAGTTAGAATTTCCGAGGAGAAAGTGAACGCACCATTAGCTGATAACAATGGTAGCAATGGAAGCTAACATATCAAGCTAACGTTATCTTTAACAGTTTATTTAACTGCTGGAGCAGATTAAAACGATGATGCCTCACACTTAGATCGTTGTCGCTGGTTTCATCTTCACCCAATCACCGGTCGCATTTAGTAAAGTGAAGCCAACCTTTAGAGCGCGTTCATGTTCTTCTAGTCGGAAATTCTGAGTTCCGAGGAGAAAGCGAACGCACCATTAGCGAAACGGAAGCTAACATATCAAGGTAACGTTATCTTAAACATTTTATTTACCTACCAGAGCAGATTAAGATGAGGATGTCTCACTTAGATCGTTGTCGCTGGTTTTATCATCACCCAGTTACCCGTCACATTTAGTGAAGTGGACCCAAGCGTTAGCGTGCGTTCTTCTTTCTACCATGCCGCTCCGTTTACAACTCGCTCGCAGGGACCGACGACATAACGCTTTTGCGCATGCACAGCTGTCTAGGGAAGTTCTCGTTATGAAGGACGGGTACCGAAACGAGGCACCGTTTGAAATGACGTGAATCGGTGCTCGGTCGGTACTGTGGAATTCGGTCGGTACCTTAAAAAGTACCGAATTCGGTACCCATCCCTAGCCCTGGGGCGGTCTGACACAGGTGAGACTACCATTTGGCACCGTCAGCCCCTCTGACCACCACCAACACAGGCAAGTTGGGTGAACTGTCTTGCCCAAGGACACAACAGCAGAATACCCTGGCTGGCGGGAGCTGGAACCCTTGCCCCTCCGATCATGAGGCAACCCGCTCTACCTCCTTAGCTACTGCTGCCCCAAGGGGGGTGGGGGTGGGGGGTAGCGTACCAATGGTCAAGTTTTCATCAACATGAGCAGAAATTAACTTTTAATTTGCAGCCACAAACTGCGTCACACATCCAGGGATGCATTACATCTGCCTGGCCTCCAAGAAAGAAAGGGATAGGCAACGTGCCACTGACAAAAGAAGCCATAATATCTTTGCTCTAGGTCTCATGCGAAGACTTCTGCACTTTCACTTGGATTTAAGTTAATCTTCCTTGAATCATAAATGACTTTACAACTTTATAGGTTGAAATAATCAAATGTGTTGAATAAACAAGATGTTTAAATCCCAAAGTGTGTGAATAATGTGTGCATTAATCAATGATGGGTTAAAATGAATATTTTTCCAGCAATGATTCATTTCAGATCTTAAACTACACCAGATCAGTTTTTGTTGATTTAACAAGTTAATCTATCAGTACACTCATTCACAATATAACAAGATGATTAACCCCCAAATTCCACTACCTCCGCTCCGCCCCCGCCTTCCGCAGCCGCTCGCTTCCGAACTCAATTTTTACTGGTACCCGCTGTACAACGGCTCCGCTCCGGTGCGGAGACCTGAGGGGGGCAAACAAGCATGCACGGGATTTTCGAGATCTTGCGATACAGTCCGAGCAATAAACGCGGAAGTTAGATCCAAACACCCGTTGTGTGGGAGAAGCATCGAAATGAGCTGTTTAATCTGCCCATCACTTGTGTTGAGAGATCAGCAGTGTTTGGATCAACAAAGTGTGATTACTTTGATAGTAGAAACTGTATTTATGGCTTACTTTTGTGCATTTAAACTTCAGCCACCATTGATAGTTGTTAAAAGTTGTTAAACCGGTGCATATGAAACAAAAAACGCCTTTTGTTTATCGATTTATTGTGAAAAACGGAAGTTGTGCTTGCTCCTTTTCCTGTTGGGCGGTTGTGATTTCTGTCCATTGACTGCGGAGGTGCTCCGGCGTCCGGCAAAAATAGGATCGATTCTATTTTTGCCGGACGCCGGAACAGAGGGCGCCGCACTGCCGGAGCACGGCCGCAGTAGTGGAATTGCTCTGATTGACTACAACGGGACCGATTTTGCACCGGCGTTCGTGCCGGAGCGGAGCGGAGGTAGTGGAATTTGGGGGTAATAATGTTTAACATTCACTTCACATAAATGTGTAAAAACATTCTCACTTCACACTAAGAGTTAACCTCCGAGTATCTGACTGGTTTTCTGAGATATTTTTGGTAATGTCTCCTGGCTTCTCTGTGGATCGCTGTGGAGCCTCAGCTGGAGTCTGTTGTTCACGTTGTGCGCCATGTGTCAAATCCGGATTTGCCAAATTTATCAACAGGAGTTGATAAAACAGAATTATTTCCTGATCTACTTAAGTTTCCAGCTGCCTACCGGTTCGGCCAAACCGGTGAACAAGCATTTTGAGACCATCCTCTCTTTTGACCTCAAGGTCAAAGCCTCTCTGCAACGCTTGCGGGTGATATCAGACACAACAGCTCTTTTAGGAGCCACTGAACAGCCTTAGACGCAAAACACTCTCCAGCTTCCTGCCAGTACCTGAAGAGTACCCAGACTAGGAGGGTCATATTCTGAGCTGTCTACGGAATTTCACAAGAAAAACAATAGTGTGCTTGGTTTGAACATAACTTTATTCTTGACTGTTTGATATGGCCCGTTGTTTTATATTTCTAATACCAAGTTAGTTCCGACCAAAGTGTTGTTTCATACGGCTGACTTTTGACGCTTATTTATCTTCTTCAGTCCGTAAAAGCAAGAGTAAGCCTGGAAAGAAGGTGGACTCTATTCTTTGACCCAATTGGAAATCAGTGATAAAGCTATCCTCCCAACAACCACGAAGGATCTGTCTTTGCAACTATTTGTCATCCTCTGATATTTTGACACCACCACGTCGCATGGCTTTTGTCAGACAAACATGTAGTCTTTGCAGGTAAGTTGATGGTCTTTCTCCTTCATTCTGAAGTGTGTTCATAAAACATGCCAAGAGCTCATCACCATCTTCGACTGCTCTATAAGCGGAGTCTAGCACTTTCTGATACTCAGAAGGTTTAGCGTCTGGGCCTAAATGTTTTGAGATATCTGTAGCTGGTGGTCAAAGACAGTCAAGTATGCATTGTGTGCAGTTCATATCAGAAATGAATGGGTCATTCATGAGAACTGCGATACTTGTGTGCCATCTATCATAATCTGCTTCATTGTTTGGACAAGAATGTGTCCAGAGAAGGCTCTGAATCTACTTGGCAGAGGTGAGTGTGTCGACATCTCACTACTGCGCACCACATATTCCACCACTACTCGTTGGACACTTGGTGGGTTAAGATCAAGCGAGGGTTGATCGGGTTGTTTTGGCACATTTAAATCAGTCAGGTTTTGATTTAAGGCTAAGTTTGAATCATTAAGCTGTGAAGAATCAACAAGAAGTTGATCAGGAAGATGTTCATCCTGTGTTTGTGAACTTCTTTCACTGCTATTTGCAGAACCAGGAACTGGAAGCTGAACCTGATGAGAGGACACAGTAAGGTTGGCTAACTCCTGTTTAAGCATGTTCTCTAGTGAATGTCCACTCTGGTTGGCCCCTTTAGTTGTTTCAACTTCAGGGTTCATTTCAAGATCCTGGTTCTGGTCTATAGGGCCTTACATGGACAAGCACCATCTTACATTGGTGATCTTCTTAGGCCCTACACCCCCAGCAGGTCCCTGAGGTCCAGTGATCAAAGTCTACTGGTTGTGCAGCACCAGACTAAAGACCAAAGGTGACAGATCATCTGCTGCTGTGGCCCCCAGACTCTGGAACTCTCTCCCCTGAGCCTGAGATCAGTGGACTCAGTGGTCTCCTTCAAAAAGCAGCTGGAGACTCACTTGTTCAAGCTGGCTTTTGTATGACCTTCTTCACCACTCTCTCTCTTTCTTAACATTTTTTTAATCACAATTGTCTATTTTTTGCTCATTTTAAATATATTTTTAACCATTTTCTAAATTCTTTTTTATATTTTTAGGGTTCCAAGCCCAAAGGGCAGGGAACCCTATTGTTTTTCTACGGATTTTTCATTATTATTTATTATTCTTCTCCGCTACGTTTGTATGGGGGCAGGAGCCAGAAATTGCCAGGAAAAATCTGACATGGCAGTCTGATACAAAATCCTGACCGCTACTCAGATTCGAAAATTTGGACCCCGCGTCACCTAGGTGGCGCTATTGCGGAGGTCAACACGTTTCAGCTACTAGCTCCCAAACCGTAGGTCCTACAGTCATAAACTTTATATGTACATGATCCTTGGGTGATTCTCCATCTTTTTTGTATTGGCCACGCCCATTTCCGCCTAACTAGATTTTTTGCTAGATCGCAAAAAACTCAAAACTTACTTTCTATCACCTATTCGTCATTTTTCGTCGAATCAACTTCAAACTTCGTACATATGATCTATGGACTAAGATAAGTTGTGGTGATGAAGAAAAAGGCAGAAATATTGAAAATTGGGCTAATGACACCATGTCAAAATCAGTGTGCTAGCTAGCACATGTGGTAATTGATGATATCTTCACCATTTCTCAAGATAAATTGATGAGACTCTACACCCTTATGAAGTATGAGCGGTAAGCCCTATCTACTCGATTTTGTGTGGATTCACCAATAGGGGGCGCTAAAGAGTCAAAAAGTTTGTTTCAGCTAAACGGCTTGATGGATTTCCACAGAACTTGGCACATATGTTAATCATCGGACCCTTAAGCTATATTTTGAAAATGATTAAAAAGTGGGCGTGGCTTATAGGCTATAAATAGGCTTTAAACGTTTTCGCCCATTTACTCCTGAAAAATACATATTCTATACAGAAAATTACAATTCATATCAGTCATAATGACATCTACAATCACAGAAAATTTTTTGAATTTTGTCCAATAGGTGGTGCTGTGGTACCCCAAAAATATTTTTGGCATGTTTCTCCCCATTACTTTCGTAAAAAAACAAATGATCTCATCCAGTATGTTCATTGAGTCAGTCAAATTTAGATGAGTATTTTAAAAAATGTTTTAAACTTATGCAAATTAGTAGAAATTTGCATAGTAAGTCCAACGTACTTTCGTTAACTCCTCCCGGCCGTCAAACTCAATCACATCACATCTTTCCCTGACAAGAGAGGAGGAGCGGCTGACCAAAAGATGTGAAGGGATTTTGGATAATTTGCTTATTTTTTTTAATATGATTTTTTTTTAAAAATTTTGGAGAATGAAAAAGTTTTTTTAGAGTAACTTCAAAAGATTTTGACATTTTTCAAAGCTGTTCATAACAGTCATACCTAAGGTCAATTCAAGTGTATGTCCTGGTTTTCAACTTGATTAAACAATAGGGGGCGCTATAACTGGGAAGAAATTATACTGCTGAACTGGCTAAATGGATCTGCACGAAACTTAGTGGTTGTCATCACTATAGAGTCTTAAGATTACATTATCAATATGGTAATGATTTATCAAAGTGGGCGTGGCTTATTATCATTTAAAATTTCAAATTTGAAAAATTTCCTAAAAATCATTCTTTGCATGTAAGAGGCTAAGATTTCCAGATTGTGTTAGCTGGATAGGCTAGAGCTTATGTCACGAAAGCCGCAGCTCCATGTTGAGGTTTACGCTTTATATTTATGAAAATACATTTTTAGGCTAGCAATTGTAGCGCAAATTCTGTTCTCACAACCTTCTTGTAATTTGCTACAAAGTTCACTCTTAGGTGGTTTATGAAACAAAAAAAATGTCGTCTTGATATGAGCTCCCCCTTGTGTTTAATTTTAGGAAATATTTTTGTCTACAGACACTAATGCAAATATTATTTTATTGTAAGTACAGTTTTACATTTATGACCCCAACAAAAATATAAGAAGAATTCTCACATCACAGAGGCAACCTGGGAATATTTTGAGATTTCTGTACAAAAGCATAGATTTTTAATTAATTTTTAACTTTTTACCAGTTTTTCTGTATAGTTGGACAACAACGTAATTAATTTTTGTTAGAAAACTTTTTAGGTATACAGTAAATATAAGCCATTTACAACATTCCACACGTACCTATGGCGATCTGAGATTTTTCTCCTAATTATAGAAAGTAGCACTATTTTTTTATGAATATTTAAATTTTTGTTGTGACCTTTATAGTTATATTTCCTAATTTTTCTTCAAAAAAGCTTTGAGTCAACTGATTTAAAAACAACATCATATTATTCCGCATGTTAACACTGCCATGTGAGAATATTTTGGTAATTTTATGATGATTTATGTATTTTTCATGATTTTTTAAAACAATTGATCAGTAAGTCACAAAATGAAACTCATTGTTTTTGTTGAAAATCTATTAAATCTAAAGACATTATCAAGTCTTTATGTTATTTGTAATATTCTGTTGATGTATAGATGATTGTTTGATAATCTCACTCATTAAATCTTCACGTTCTTTAATAAGGAAACAGTGGAATTCCATTGTAATCACGATTGAGAAGTCAGCCATGCCTCTGAAAGATATGTGTATAGGCTTTGCAGGTTTAATGACGTATCCTGAGTGTTACTTTCATTGCGCCGGTTGAAGTGAGCTGACGGGACGCCGGCGGGAGAACGTGTTTTTGGGGCGGGACCGCGTGAGGACTGGCGAAGTTGAGGGCGGGGCGGGTGGGCGACTGGCGCTGGGGGCTTGGAACCCGTTGATAACTGCTTGCAGTTCTAGTTACATTTTGTTTTTGTGAAGCGCCTCCTGATTTTTATCTTGAGAGGCGCTATAGAAATAATATCTTCTTCTTCTTCTTCTTCGTTGTTTCATGTATGCTCTGGTAACATTCTGCGCATTTGCTGCATACACCTCAGCTAAACTCTTAATTTCGAATGCAACTTCGGGCTGAGCAGAGCTTTGGATAGTAAGTGGCTAAAGAAGGTTTAAGGAATGCATTGAACTAGTGTGATTGAACTCCGCTATCATCAGTCTACCATACTCTGACAGAGCATCATCTATCCGGATGTGGCGGTTGATTGAACAGTTTCTCAAGGTAAGTTGCTACTTCTTCATCAAGGTCACTGTTGGAAAGTCCTTTTATGATTACCAAGTTAGGGATTTTAATAGATTCTTTAATTACCATGTCCATTTTAATGGATTTAATTTAATATAGTTCCTATCGTTGTAATGTTAGTGAGTCTCATTCAATTTCACAACATCTCCATGTTGTAACACCCTCCCTTCACTTTCTTTGTTATTTGAGTATCTTACAGGTTAGATACATTTAAAGTAAAAAAGCTTAGAAAAATCGGATTTGTGGACCAGAAGGTTTGGCAACTTCAGAAGATTGGAATGAATGAGACTCAGACAATAGTGATAAAGCTGAAAATGCTGGCTGGACATTTTTTATATAACTAATGGCCAATAAAAGAAATAAAATGTTTTAACAAACAGTTCTTTGTCTTTTTTATTTTGGTACCAGTTAGGGATGTGCAAGTACACAGCTATCTGTATCTGTATCTGTTCAACCATCTAAATTATCTGTATCTGTACTCGGAGTGGGTGTGGCCTAACTCGGAAGTGGGTGTGGTTTACATCAATACATTATTTTAAGTCTGAAATTGATATGGATTGATCAGAAGTTGCTATGTGTGTTTATTTGAAAACTATTTACAGAGCAGCCTCAGAACTTAGATTAAATATTTTTAATCACAATAGTAAAGGAACTATTACAGAATAAGTTTTTCAATGAAATCAGAACATTGATATTTAAGTTCATGAATTAATACACACAGAGAGAGAGAGAGAGAGAGAGAGAGAGAGAGAGAGAGTAAACCCGACCGGAGGCAGTGACCGATGCATGCACGAGCCGTTTTCAGCTGTCTTGTCAAATGCACCACGTACGTTACGAAAAAAGTAACTTTAAATATTAAGCCGAAAAAGAGGCGAGCTGAAGAAAACCTGGCCGCCTGGTGGTGGTGTTAACTCTGCTAACCTGAGCTACCCAATGCTGGACGATGCTGCCCCGTCCTTCCAATCAATCTGCTCGGAGCCTGCACCACCCCTTAGGGTTGCTCTCCAGAACGTACGTTCAATTGGAAATAAAACAGCCATTTTAAAGGATTATTTCGTCGATCACAAGCTAAACCTGTTCTGCATGACGGAGTCCTGGGTCGCGCCTGGTGAGTCGGCTGCTCTCTCAGAACTTTGTCCTTTGCAATGTTCAGTGCTCAACGTGCCTAGACTTTCCGGTCGTGGTGGGGGTCTACTAACTCTGTTTGATTCTACCCTCCACCTGAAACGACTCTCGGCCTCTGTGACTCCAAGTAGCTTTGAATTATCACTTTTTGAGCTGGATTTTAGCTCCCCAGTGCTGTTCTTACTTTGTTACCACCCACCAAAGTACAATTCTAACTTTTTAAATGAATTTTCTGACATCTTAGCAGAGTTTCTTCCGAAATATGATAGAGTGATTATCCTTGGCGATTTTAATATTCACATTTGTTGTCCTGCGAAGCCTTTCCGCTTGGTGATGCCGCTCGCGGATGGAACGCGCTTCACAACTTGCAGCGTAAGACACACACACACACACACACACACACACACACACACACACACACACACACACACACACACACACACACACACACACACACACACACACACACACACACACAAACGCTTGAAAGGCACTGCCTCACACACACTTCCCATGTTAACCATGATACTTATGTTACCTTCGAACCCATGTTACCAGCGTTAGCAGCGTATTCATGTTATGCGTGTATCTCTTTTACTCATTTTACTTATAAGTCAATGTTACCTGTGTATCCATGTCTCTGGGCTCTTGGGGAACTTGGTGAGTGTCAGCTTTCCAAGGTACAGATCCCTCTCTGGGCTAAGAGCACCACACTGCAGCAACTCTTTCCTGTAATACACACACATTACTCAGCTGTATGTAGCACTCATTTAAAGGGGCCATGTAATGAAGAATCCACTTTTCTGAGCTTTATACCATGTGATATTTTTATTTCCTAATGAATAATACCCACAAACCTATTGTTGACTGCATTCATGCATTTCCCTGTATCAGCTGCAAATTTAGCATTTTACTTTGAAAATTCTGAAAATGCCTGAATGAAAACTACTTGCATCATCAGGCATTTCACCTCCCTGTCTTTGTTTTAAAACATAGGTATTCTGTGGATATTCTGGCAAATTACTTCTGCACTGGGGATAAAACACCACTGTATAAACCATGCATCCTGTCTACATAGCTGCACTTATAGGTCAGCAAAGGAAATGTATGTTAGGCGACTATCGCTTTCTAACAGACTCCATGGTCCAGTGGTTGGACTGGCATGTTGTTTTGCACAGGTTCACCTCTCAGTCGTGGCAGTAACTTTATTCTTTAGTAGCTACACTTGCCAGTATAATTCTCAGCCTTTATTGGTAAACTAGTTAAAAAATAAGGACTAAGTGTATTTTTTTTTTACTTTCCTTGTATTTAGCCAGTGTGAGTCCATGTGAGGTGGACTCACACTGGCTATAAAATCAAACTTCATAGCTTAACGTAAACCAAATTCTTTTGCATCCAGAACTCAGCTCTCCTAGATACGGAAGTTCTGATAACATCACATTCACACATAGGTTCATACATCACATCTAGTTCCATCCATCACAGTAAAATGTTAGTTAATGTTTTAATTGTTGGTAAAATAAATTTTTACTTTTATAAACCTGACTGTTTTCTGAATCAAAACAAAGTGTGTACAATCCCCTGATAAAGCAAGATCCCTAGATCTTCTGATTAAACACCGTAAAGACCAAGCAGGGTTGATATTCTATATTTATATAGAGTATCACAGCTTATTGGTCATAAGTAGAGGTAATATGTATTGAGCTCTTAAAGCACTCAATTTACCAAACCCTACATATTGGCAGAAGTCAGCCAGACTTTATTAGAATTGTCCACTTCGTGTTGGTTCTGATCCATTAATTATTCCTTAAAAAACTATTATTTTCTGTCTGGGTGGAAAACGAGGGCAATCTCATTATTCGCCATCTGGGGACGCTGTCCCTACCTATTTCCCAAAACCCGGAGACTCCCGTCCCCCACCAGGGGCGCTACCCTCCCTTGCAGTCTATGTGTCTATAGCGAAGCTACAGTTTAAAACTGCAAGAGATTAACTGTGTGTTGATTTAAAGGTAAATACATTTGTGATCGAGTTTGTCACGTCCTTTGAGTGATTCTGCTACGTTTATTTGTGTGGTTTTGTCACCGTTGAAAAGCTTGTGTTACATGAGTCAGGAAATGCTGATCTCCACTTAGCATTAAGCTACCTCTGATTCCGATCTGATCAATCGTGAATCACTCAACATTTTCCGACGAGAATTCTGGACATTAATTCTGTGCTCGGAATTAACCAGGGATGCCTGAAGCAGAAATAAGTGCTTTATTGCCCGCTGCTTTGATTAGCTGAAGAAAGCTCATCTTAAGCCCATACCGGAAGAGCGTAGCGAGATATATATACCGCAAATTACACGCTATACTGACAAATTAGCACGAGAACCTGTGGGAGGAATACCGTGGTCGAAGGGCTGATTCCCGTGAGAATTACGCCAAGAGACACACCTCACAAAGACCTCCAAGCCTGTTAGCTTGGTGAGCTAAATATTAGCAAGCTAAACATTAGCAAGGCCTGACAACACCCGCGAGCTTGGTGAGCTAAATATTAGCAAGCTAAATATTAGCAAGGCCTGACAAGGCCGGCGAGCTTGGTGAGCTAAATATTAGCAAGCTAAACATTAGCAAGGCCTGACAATGCCCGCGAGCTTGGTGAGCTAAATATTAGCAAGCTAAACATTAGCAAGGCCTGACAATGCCTGCGAGCTTGGTGAGCTAAATATTAGCAAGCTAAATATTAGCAAGGCCTGATAAGGCCGGCGAGCTTGGTGAGCTAAATATTAGCAAGCTAAATATTAGCAAGGCCTGACAATGCCCGCGAGCTTGGTGAGCTAAATATTAGCAAGCTAAATATTAGCAAGGCCTGATAAGGCCGGCGAGCTTGGTGAGCTAAATATTAGCAAGCTAAATATTAGCAAGGCCTGACAACGCCCGCGAGCTTGGTGAGCTAAATATTAGCAAGCTAAATATTAGCAAGGCCTGACAACGCCCGCAAACACAAATCCAGGGGCACCGTCAACCGTTCGACGCGGCGTTTGTCCTCGTCATAACTCGCTATACTCTACAAAACAAGCTCTCCGCATGTTTTTAGTAGTTTTGGGCGTATTTTTGACTTTTATTGTGAGAAGACTGTCTCCACCAGGCCCGTCCACCATTTTGGACGGCATCACTGTGCATAACGGAGTGACGCTCACTACCCCTCCCGCACTGTTGCCTAGCGCTCTAAGGTGAGGTGCTCCATCTTGTGGCACCTCTCGTACATTACACTCTTTTTGTGTTTTCTGGTACATTACACTTAAATTAATGACAAAACAATGTCTGAGGAAGAGCTTGGTTTTTCCACTGTGGGGAAAGGAATCATCAATTCTGTTTTAATATGTATAGGTTCTGCAAACCTCAATGCTTGTGGCTACGACGAGTCCTTTGAGCATCTTACACCAGGTGACCTATTAAAGAAGCTGCAGGAGAATGCAGCTGCCTTACCCGGCGAGGGTGAGAGTCAAAACAACAACCCGCACGGAGAACCTGGGACGGTTTGCTGTTCTTCTAGCTCACCTCTGGGATAAGGAAGTTGAGTCACGTGGCTACACAAGGTGCGATGCGCACGCTTTCTGAGCAGAGGCATAGAGGTGGAGCCAGCGGCTCCGTCTCTGACGATGAGTCTAGCAGAAAGGAGCTGGATGAAGCTCTAAAAGAGAATGCAGTGTTGTTGGATAAGAAATCGAGAGCAGAAAGTCAAGTTGCTGTTTTGGAGGATGAGAAAAATGCTCTGAAGATTGATCTCTTCAAAATCAGGAATGACATACGTGAGCGGGATATTGAAATTGCTGATTTAAAATCACAGATTTCTGCGCTCACTGGAGAAAGAAGGGGGACCCCTTCAACCCTCCCGGTTCCACCTGCTCCTCCACCTGCCACTCCACCTGCCGTCGCGGCTGGTGTGGTTTTGCCAGCTCTCCAGCTGACTGAACCACACCCACCTCCTTCAGCACCACTGCCCCCATCTGGTGGTGTGGCTGAACTGGTTCCCCAGTCAGCTCCACCACACCCACTGGGGCCTCCAGCCCCACATTACCCACCTGCTGCTGCGGTGATGGTTCCAGCTCCCCAACCAGCTCAACAATACCTTCCTGCTGCTCAGCAACATTACCCACCAGCGGCTCAACATTATCCACCAGCTGCTGCGATGTTCGGGCCAGCTTTCCAGCCAGCCCAACCACATTCACCTGTGACCGTGGCTGACATCTATAGGATGTCTCGTGGTGTCAAGAGATTCAGTCCTCGACCAGGTAATTCATACCCAGTTGATACGTATCTTAGTGACCTTCGACACCATTTTCAGAGATCTCCTGGAGTGTATAGGCATTGGCGCATCACTACCCATGGGTTCAAAAGCTCCTACTGACATTTTGACGACAATGGAAATTACTTTCTCACTTAACTGATTACACTGGGGCAAAAAATATTTGGCAGCCACCGACTGTTGAAGTTGTTCCACTTAAAGATGACAGAGGTCTGTATTCTTCATCATAGGTAGACTTTTTAAAAAATCCAGGAAGTGATGATGTGTGATTTTAGATTCCCTTGTTTCCTCCACTTAATAGCTGTTCAAGAGCACTTGTTTGAACTATCTGTATAAAAGTCACCTGTCCATACATTCATACAGACCTGGCGCACTCACATCTGGGTCGGCATGAGCAGGTTTTGTTCACAGCCTTCTCGGGAATGCAGGAATCTCCTAGCACATGGGTGGGGCAAAAGAGAAGTCCGTGGTGTGCTCCTTAATTAGTAAACAACGGCGGCCATGAGACTCTGACTCTGAAATCGCTTCCTGCTCTCTCTCGGAGTGAGGATGCTGTGTGTCCTCATGCTGCCGTGGCTGGAGCAGCACTCCCAGAAGCAGTCAGAGGAGATGTTAACTCCAGAGTGATAATGAATCGTGCATTAAGGAAGCCCCTGCTGGATCATTCTAACGGCCAATCTGAGATGGGTATAAATTTCAGCTGACCAATCAGACAGTTCAGCCCAAAGCGGACTGCCACGATAGGAGGTCTGAAAAAAAAGGTTGGTTGGGCAGAAAAAAACACACAGGCTACCCAGATAATATACGCTACCAGGGTGGGTCCGTGCGACCCAGATGTGAAAGCACCAAAGACTTCAACCTTCACCATGACCAGATCGCTGTCTAAGGACAACAGGGACAAAATTGTACAAGACTGGGATGAACCCATCTACATTAGGCCAGCAGCTCAACATCTGGAGCAATTATTACAAGATCTCTGTCAGGCTCCCTCGACCATGCAAAACCTCATGTTGTGGGGTACAAATGTTCTTGAGGATGGTGAGGAAACAGCCCAGAACTACACAGGGGAAACTGTAACCTGGAGAGAGCTCAGACAACAGTGGCATACTTCATCGTCATAGATTAAAATCCCAAGAAGACTGATCCGTGTTAGGGAAAGACTGAATGGGGCCATGTATTGTAGGAGTTTGGGCAAAAACCTCCTTCCATCAGTGAGAGTATTGAAGATAAAACGTGGCAACAAAGGAGTGGCTACTCCCTCCAGTATCCACACCTCGACCCAACAGATCATCTGTGGAGGAAGTTGAAAGTCAGCATCTCCCAGCAACAGCCCCAAAACATCTGATCTAGGGAACATCTGCGTACAAGCACTGGCCAACGTACCAGCTACAGTGTGTGCCCAGCTGGTGAAGACCCACAGCTAAAGTTTGACCTCTGTTATTGTCAACCAAGGTAACGTTGCAAAGTGAAGTTAATGTTTGTAACTGACCAAACACTTATTTCTGCACCATTATACCATTATACAATTACAATTTTTAGAACAATCCTATTTCCTGGACACATATGTTTACATTCCATCTCTCAAAATTGAAGAGTAGCTATGATGAATGTTACAGACGTTTTATTTTTTTGAAGAACAACATGCTCAATCAGTGGCTGCTAAACACCCTTTTCGCCACACTGTATGTCATCTTCGTAGACACAAAGACCTAACTTGTTTGGAACGGAAAAGCCATTTCTCAAAGGAAAACTTACCTGACATTCCAGGCAGTTGTGAAATCTGGATTCAGCAGCAGGAGGGTGCATGTGATGTCAACTAGAGCTGTGAGACACAAAAACACATGATTACCATCAGTGCTTGAATGGTAAATCAAGCCTTCCCAGAACACAAATACTGATGTCAAAACAATATTCACTAAAGGCAAAGCAGACGCCGGAACATGTATGGGGGGGGGTTCGCTGGGGTTTTAGACAAGTATCTAAAAGTTATGCCCACATTTTCAAAGCTAACAAACATTTCTTTTAACAAAGGTAGCTTTTTCATCTTTACTGTTCCTCTGCTTCACTACAGCAAGTAGTGTTTCTACGTCTTTCTCACTGATGCTCCTTTAGCCTCTCAGAGTTCCTGCTGCTCTAAACATTGAAAGAAAAATGTCCTTTTCTGTTCCTCACTTCTGTGGCAATGAATACTTTCAATGTTGTCTGTTTGTAGCAACCAGCAGGTACAAAAATGAACGCCCAACACGGCAGCTCACGTAAGCGGTCTCAAAAAAACACTGGCATTCCACCAGATTAAATAAAAACGACAAAAGAAAGCTGCTGTCTCTCAGCAGGACCTTCCGAGAGAGAAAAAACGAAACCGAAATCAAAGTCGTGCTTAAAGTGGCTTCATTCTTGCCTTGGCCCGCGAAACGCCTTACGGTCCTGTGAGGGACTGAGGTTTGAAGGAGATCTGAATTGTATCAAATATATAAATATTACATGCTTATAAATTATAGCCTTACAAACTTAAAAACATGTAGGTGGATTAATCTACCTAAAGTTTCCTTTTCTAACACTTTGTTCTGTCCTGTCTCTATTATCTTCCTACACAGGGCCAGCTTTGCCGACAGGCGACAAAAGCAGCCGCCTGGGGCGCCATCTGATGGACAGGGCGCAAAATTTAAAAAATAAATAAATAAAAAGTTTATTACATTTATGTTTGTTATATGAAATGCACCCTCTACATACTCAAAATTTCCCTCTGAAATGACATGAAATTGAAACATCAATATTTAAATTCAAAAGATCTAGCCACATGACGAGCTCCCGCTTGGGCCACTGCTCCGACGCTTTTGACCATTAAAAGGGTGCCGTAGATCACGTGTGTGAGTAGCACTATAGAAGGACATCACGTCGTCGTCGCATTTAAACTTTTGATATCTTTTACGATGAAAACACCCAAGCCATTGGGATCAGCATTCCCAAAGCGAAGGAAGGAGGAAGAAAAAAACGGGCCCAAAGCAGAGGTATGTAGACTTTATAAATTTAGCAAAGGAACTTTTTGCGTTACCATTGTAGCTAACTGCCTCTCCTGCCATGCAAGGTCCACGGACGGACCCTCGCTAGCTGTTTACACACACAATACGGTATCTCATAACTTAAACCAATTAATTTTACTTTTGAATCGTCGTGTCCAGATGCAGTGAGACAATATCTGCAGCCACGACAGGCACCTGTTGACACCACGGGGGCGGGACTGTCTTCTACACCCGATGAGTCTCACTGTGATGATGAAGAATGTAAGATTTTTTACTGTTTTTTGGAGTATGATTGCAGCCTTTTTATGAACTTTGTTTCAAGTTTTAAGTACGCATACAATATTAATTTAATATTTTCATATCAGAAGAACGCTAGGCGTTTGTGTAGCAAAATTTCTACTTTGTCTGACACATCGGGCGGGCGCCGCCGCGGCGGGGACTCCCCCACTGTCGCCGGGCCCAGCGAGTGAGAATTGCCCATCGTTCTGCCTAAACACAGCATGACATCTTATGCCCGTCTCTTTCTTGTTTACGCTGCAGCGTCTTCATCCAGGCATCAGGCAGCAGCAGAACATTTACTGAGCTACAGTCTCAGCATCTACAACCAGGTGAGTAAGTTAGTTGTTAGGGCTATTTGTAATCAGCAGTAGAAACGGACTTTTTCAAATTAAACGGCTTATCACATATATCGATATGCAAAATTAATTTATTTAAATCCACACCAGATACTTGTTTTTGGCACAATGAGTGCAGCATTATTTTAGCATTGAGAATATTAAATAATCTGAAGACATCCTGCAATACACATCTGAAATTGTCTCCTTACTTAAAGATGTCATTGTCAATGAGGCTGTAAAGTTGTAAAAACAAAAAGATGGATCCAAACCAAAGCTTAGCACGAAGACATCACCTTCACTCCCATCAGAACTAATCGTTTATTCGGATTTGCTGGTTCTGAACAACATTCCACATCACACCATTCTCCGTCTCACTTCACCTTAGTTACACCATACATTTTGTGATAAAGTTAGTCTAGTTTAGAGCTGAAACAACTAATCGATTTGATCGATTATAATCGATTATTAAAGTAGTTAACAACTTTTTTAGTCATCGATTAGTTGTTTAATAATCATATTTTACCGCATAAAGCCTATTTTTTACCATAATCTGACATCGGTTACAATCTGTTCAATTTGCCGCCAGTGTGTGGCAGTAATGAGCCACTGATCTACCAGTGGAGCCGTAGAAGAAGAAACGAGCCAATAAGTGCCCTCGGTTTTCATGACGTATCACATTACTGACGCTCATCTTGCTGTGAGAGATGGCGGAACAAGAAGAAATACAGAAGAAAAATAGAAGCGACAAAACAAGAGAAACCCCGGGCAAAAACCTCACGAGTATGGGAGCACTTCACTCTAGATGTGAATCTCCGTGTTGTGAATCATGCGCTTGCCAAATTTAGCACGGCTGTTTATAAGAATGTTCTCGTTAAGAGAAAAATGGCACAAACCCATAACTATGTTCCTCATTCAAAAAAGGACAACTCCGCGGAGAAAAATATACAGACGAGCTGTGTCCAGGTGAATATAACGCGGCATAGTTGTACACTTTCAATTTTTAAATACAGGAGAAATTCAGAAAGTCATTTTTTTACTATTAAAAGGCTGTTTTACTGTCTAACGCTGTAATACGCCTCACAACACATTTTTGTCAAAATAAATGATCACTGTATATTGTTAATTAATTCAAATAATGTAATATTGATTTAGTGTTGTAGTGTGTGTGCTGCTTTATTTTATATGTGTACTTATTTCAGTCTATTTGTGTTTCTTATACAGAAAAAAACAAGCAACGATGGTGTTGAGAATATGCCCTCGTGAGAAATTGCTGCAGTAATTTTCTCCAAAAGACTGTGCTAAATTGCTCGGAAAAGCAAATAATCACATCAGCGCCAAGAAACTTCATTTCCCATGATGCTTTGCACACGGAAGCATTGTGATGACGTCACCGCCTAATACCAGAAACACGTTCTGCGCATGTGCGGGAGCCCATGGAGCTTTCCCGCGAACTCAGGCTATAAATCACAACAAAGACAAAGAAACTCGGTTCTTATGCCCAGTTCACTGGCTGTAAAGGACACGCTCGTCATACGCTCCGACTAACTTGAGCACGCGGGAAGTCTAAGTGCTCCAGTAGAGCTCACGGAACCGCTGGAAAGCTAAGCTACAAGCCCATCAGGTCTGTCCAACCGCTCGCTGCCCTAGCTGCTGAAGGGAAGAACACAGAACCGGGCTGAAAAATCAGCAACTCCGTCAAACTCACGGAGAACGCCGGAAACAGCGGAGAAAGCCATCAAACCGACGGACGACGCCGAAAACTGTGGAGAAACACGGAGAACCGTCAACTCAAAGAGTGAGGGATGCCTCGCTCTTCTGGTGATCAGAAACTCATCTCTTTCTCTCCTTTCTTCTCCCGTTTCCTCTATAGTCCAGAATAAGCAATAAAACTGCGCTATTGCTTAAAAGTAGCTTCGTGTTTTCCTCTTTCGTTCCCAAATACGTCCGTCGGGTCATTTTGAAAGAATAAACTGCTTATTGATCATTGTTTGGTATCTTAAAATGGTTTCTGCTATGGCCAAGCGGTTAAACAAAAAAGATATTAATTCGTGATTAATCTTTGGTGAAGCTTCATGATCCTTTGAAATGTTTTGAGTGGTTTAAGGTTAAGTTACTTCTGATTCTAAGTGCTTTGGAAGTTAAAGTGCAAGTTGCCACCCACACTTTAGCCAGACAAAGGGGTCAGCCATCTTATATTCAAGACTCCATTTTGAATCCATACACACGCGCACACACACCACTCCTTTGTGAGAACAAAGGACCCCATTCATACATCCTCCATCACACGCAAACACATCCATCTTCAATTATATCACATGGTTATTATTCATTTATTCCACTGTTTATTCATTTGACAAATTGTTAATTAAATGTTACGAAATTCAGATTTTTGCCTCCAGTAGATTTGATGTGTCGAAGCGAAGTCTCTGCTCCAAGGATTCTACAAACTTCAAGAAAGACTGATAAGAGTTTTGGATTAAATTTTTCCCTGGTTGAAGGGGATGGTGCCCCGGGACACCTAAAGAGTATCTTAATTAATTAATACATCGGTAAATATTCCCATATTTACAGAATTTATTGAAGAATCCAAAAGTAAGTTAAAGCTTACTAATTGTTCGCTACTTAATAACCCCAACATTGGACAACTATATGGAGAACAAGACACTCACCCCCCAGCAATGCATACCCAGGGGTGGACCTTTAAAGCGCCCGAGCGCCATTGGCGCTAAGTTTTCTCGTCGGGCGGTAAATACTTGACGACTTACCGCCCGGGTGGCGCCCAAGCCTTATTTGTCATTTACACACCGGCTTTCACCTACATCATGGCCGCGTCCTGTAGGAAGCCGCCGTTTTCGTTTCGCGCGCGTGAACCTGCGCGCCTCTAGCCACGTACTGCACTTGTACGATTCGTGCACGTACTGCGATTCTACTTATAGTCACGGGAACTATAAGTTCACTATTAAAGACGAAGTGGAACCACGCTAGAAACACACAAGCACGCAGGAAGATGGCGCCACCACAGGGATGGGATTTCTTGAGGAAATCTCTGGCAAAACGCTTTAAAACTGGTGAGGAGAAGCGAGACAGTTCGAAACGGTATGAAGCAGAGAAGCGTGTGCGTAGGTGGAATGATTCTTGGCGGTTTAAAGAAGACGGGAGGCGCAGAGAATGACCGTGTTCGAGCTGAGCAGCGCCTCGCCTGGAACACAGACGAGAGCAGACAGAAGCAGCAGGGGGAGTGGCTGAAAGCCGGCGTTTAACGCCGGGGACACACCGGCCGCGGAAGCGCCCGAAGCGAATCGTTCACGAAAATAGTTTTTCTTTTAACTACTTGGTGTCCTCCATTTCCTCTCTGCCTTTTCATCTATGTGAGTGAGTGAGTGAGTGAGTGAGTGAGTGAGTGAGAGAGTGAGAGAGTGAGAGAGAGTGAGAGAGTGAGAGAGTGTGAGAGAGAGAGAGAGAGAGAGAGAGAGAGAGAGAAAACCTTTGGTGTGAACCAGTTGTTTCTGCCAGTTGAATCTCTTGGATTTCCCTACATGTGTAGCTCGGGGTGACGGTGGATGAAGATATCGCGTTAGCATTCACACTTGTTCAACTTTCAATTTTAATTCTGGTGCCTGTTAGCAGCTGAAACACATCCTCACGTGCTTGTGGATATCATATATTGTATATGAAGACATGACTGTAATAATAAGTGAAGGTTATCAGCTGTAGGTTTGGTGTGCTCATAGGAAACGTGACAAAAGAAAACAAAACACATTTCTCTTTATGGCCTATATTGTTGTCATCATCAACATAACGTGATTTACAGAATACATGTGAACAACTAACATTTCATGTTCTACCACCGGATGTTTGGATCAAAATATGAACCAATCAGATCTTAGATCAGGTGAGAGCCAGGCGTTTCCCGTCATCCTCTAGGTCACATATGTCAGAGTCAAGGCCCGTGGGCCAGATGCGGCCCGCTGAGCATTTTTATATAGCCCACGAGATAAATATCAAAAATATATTAAAACTGGCCCGCTGGCCGATTTTACTGCAAAGACTTCAACTCCCATGATGCTTAGCGGCGTCAGTGCGGAGCCGACGAAGCCCCCTCCTTTGTGTTTTTTCCGCCTGCTGCCGGTCTCTGCAGCTCCGCTGTCTCGGACAAACTACACTCCTCTCACTCAGCGCCGAGTTCACTCAGCTGTTTTCTGACGTTGAAGCCCAGAAACGGAGATTCTAGCCGCTCAGTAAAGTGTTCACGACTGAAAGAAAAAGTGTTCCAACTAACGTCCAGACAGAGCCGATATAACTCCAGCGAGCAGCGACACGCTCAAACCAGCACGGCTCTGTGGCTGCTGTCGTTGTGTTTCCTCCCCGACACACACCAACGCGGTCAAGCTGCTCAGACATGTTCAGCAGCACAAACCTATGTGAGCACCTGTTGTCATCTAATGTTGTCATTATTATGATGAAGATGAACAAAACAACAGGAGTCTCCTCCTCAGCTCAGATCAACCCCATGATGCAGGTATCTGGCTGGAACAGGTGAGCATCACAGTAAACCAGTGGAGCAAACTGAGCTTTAAATATGTTGGTTTGATGCTCTTTTTCTGCTCCAAAACATGAAAGTTTACAGGTGAGATGTTGCATTTTCATTTAAGATAAAATGATATTTTTATTTTGTTGTTGGCCCGTGAGAAAAGATTTAACCTACAGTAAACAGGAAGTGGAAAGGCTGCAGATAGATGAATAGAATAGAAAATCCCTTCATTGTTCCTCAGTGGGGAAAGCTAGATGTCACAGCAGCGATGACACGTATTACAGGAGAAAAAAGGAGAATAAAAAATAAGAAAAATGAATAAACAACAAGAAAACATAAATCCTGAATAGATTTTAAAAATGCTGATTATACCACAAGTAATGAATACCACTGATGCCTTTTATTTAAAACTGACTTGCTCGTGTGTCATTTGGTTATTCCACATTCAGTGTTAATGCAGAAATAAGTTTGTTTCCAAATTTAAAAGTTCAAAATTGCATATATGTTGATAAAGAAAATGCGCAAATTTGCCGTCACTTTTTCAAAAATATTAAGTTTGGCCCTCGACTCCGTCCCAGAGTTTCATTTCGGCCCCTTGTGAGTTTGAGTTTGACACCCCTGCTCTAGGTTTTGCAGCCGGTGGAGAGCAACTGCAGCGCCTTGCTCGACAATCTGCGGCCGCCTTGATCTCACAAGGTTATCGTTGCCTACGTATGCATGACGTCAGAGCAAGTCGACGTCAATTCGGACACAAATCTAACCGGCATGCACTGCTTGCCGATCACTGCTGGTCTAATCTGCGCAGAACTGGCTCATCTCGAACACAGTCAATGGCTCGAGTACAGCAAAGCGGAGTTGGTGATGTACTGCGTTGTATGCCGGAAGTATGCGACGACAAAATCGTGTTTTGTTGAGGGAACAAACAAATTCAAACTTGAATACGTTATTATGTTTGTGAATGTATGCAAAATAACGGTTTATTACATTTAAAACGGTTCAGTTGTTATTTTGACTCGTTTTGGCAGCTGACCAGCGGGGCCGGTAGATTCTTGGCAGGGCCGGTAAATATTCAGAGTTACCGGCCCTGCTGGCCAGTTGGTTTTGAAGTTAATGTCCACCCCTGATACCACTTACAAACTCTATTCTAGATTCTACATTATTTTTTATGGAATTTACCTCTCATATTTTGATGCCAAAAAATTATTCTGGACTGATATTTTGCACTGTTTAGCTCATTTTACACCGATGACTGTGTTCATGTGCAATAAAATAGATTGCAGTCAACTGCACAATTCTCTTATGTTTTTCTTTTTCTTAACTGAAATGTATTCACTTGTATAGGTTAAATAGCTAAACAATAACAAACTGATTAATCGAAAAAATAATCGACAGATTAATCGATTATGAAAATAATCGTTAGTTGCAGCCCTAGTCTAGTTTAATTTGTTTATTAATAAATCTTTAAACTTTTAAAACCTGACTCTCTCTTCTGTTGTCTCTGGAGTTAATACGAAGTTGTTACATAATCCCTGCAATAAAAAGTTCCAATCTTCTGGTTAAAAATACCCAAAGATCCATATTGATTCCATATGTCCTATGGAATCTCATCGTCTCATGGTTCATTAAATAGCATGTAAATTAAGCCCTTTACACTGCCATCTACCTGAATTATTATTCACCGAAAATGTTCCGGTATTAATTCATTCATGGAGAATCCCCCTCTCACGGAGACGGGTGAGACGCTTCGCTCCAGCAGCACCTCCACCTCCCGTTCACATTATTTCCTGCATTTTTGATTCCTAAACCTAAAACAGAATATCCAGACAGACTCCTGAACCCTTCTGACAGCGCTTCTCCTCAGGAACATCCACACACGACGCTCAACTCTGCTGACTCAGTGACGTAGGAGACAGATTTAATGCGACATGACCATTCAGACTGCAGTCGCTTTCAAAAACATCAGATTTGTGTTGGAATTAGTACTACAGATTCAAGTGACACGGATCACATTTAAAAAAAATCGGATCTGTGCGTTCAGACGGTCATAAAAAAAATTGGCTGCATGTGGGAAAAAAAGGCAGATTTGATGCGCCTGCCGTAAGAACGTAGCCTAATTCCCTCCCAGAAAGTCTTGAGCTTTGGAAAATCCCCAAAAATATGTGTGTGGTCTCCGATATGTCTGCATCGTCTCCAGCACATTTTTGATTTAGTCTTGTCGAACTTAGAAATCATTAAGGGTGTTTTAAAAAATCTAATACACACTTTTCAATATAATTCTTTCCATGTTGGGCTGCTGGTCAGTTTGTGTCCATTTTCATACATTTGCATTCAATCTGGATTGGTAATCACAATAATTATTTCTAATTCTCATTTTTCCTTTATCTCAAGAGCATTCCCTAGCTTACTAGATTGTAAACATTTATAGAGCTATGATACCGCTTTGTCATATTTCCCATCTTTTGTGTGCTTTCTGAAGTCCGCAACAACCTCCACTGTCTTCTGGGTGTTTAGCACCAGGTTGTTGTAGCTGCACCAGGACACCAGCCATTCCACCTCCTTCTGTAGGCAGACTCATCCCCATCAGAGATGAGTCCGATGACAGTGGGGTCGTCTGTAAACTTGATAAGCTTGAGAGACTCGTGGTTGGAGGTGCGGCTGTTGGTGTACGGGGAGATCAGAGGGGAGAGAACACAGCCCTGAGGGAAACTGGTGCTAATGTTCTGCAGGCCCAAGACATTTTTCCCCAGCCTCACTTGCTGCTTCCTGTCTGTCAGGAAGTCAGTGATCCACCTGCAGATGGGTCAGACATGTTCATCTGGGACAGTTTGACATGGAGGAGGTCTGGGAGGATTGTGTTGAAGGCAGAGCTGAAGTCCACAAACCTGGTGTAGGTAACCGGGGAGTCCAGATGCTGCAGGATGAAGGGTAGAGCCATGTTGATGGCATCATCTATAGACCTGCTGGCTCTGTAGGACAACTGCAGGGAGTCCAGGAGGGGGGCTTTGAAGATCTTGAGGTGGGGGAGAACCTGGTGCTCAAATGACTTCATGGCCACAGATATCAGCGCTACAGGTCTGTAGTCATTAGGCCCTTTCCGACTGTAGGAACCTTTTGTAGATCCTAGAACCTTTTCAGGAACCAGCCCCCTTTAGCGCACGTTCGGACTGATAGGAACTAGGAACCTTTTCCCATAATTCCTAGTTCATAGGGTGTGCAATCTACTCCAGTCGCTCGGGTGTGCAATCTACTCCAGTCCCTCGGGTGTGTAATCTACTCCAGTCGCTCCGGTGTGTAATCTACTCCAGTCGCTCGGGTGTATAATCTACTCCAGTCGCTCGGGTGTGCAATCTACTCCAGTCGCTCGGGTGTGCAATCTACTCCAGTTGCTCGGGCGTGCAATCTACTCCAGTCGCTCGGGCGTGCAATCTACTCCAGTCGCTCGGGCGTGCAATCTACTCCAGTCGCTCGGGCGTGCAATCTACTCCAGTCGCTCGGGCGTGCAATCTACTCCAGTCGCTCGGGCGTGCAATCTACTCCAGTCGCTCGGGCGTGCAATCTACTCCAGTCGCTCGGGTGTATAATCTACTCCAGTCGCTCGGGTGTGCAATCTACTCCAGTTACTCGGGTGTGCAATCTACTCCAGTTACTCGGGTGTGCAATCTACTCCAGTTACTCGGGTGTGCAATCTACTCCAGTTACTCATGTGTGTAATCTACTCCAGTTAGCTCTATAATAACCCAGATTACAGCAGGAAGTGGATCACATGTAACAAAGGTCACACACTCAGATGTTGGGCAGCTTGAAACACACACACACACACACACACACACGCACACGCACACACACACACACTTCTACGTTAAACCTCACATGTGTTTTTTAGAAAGTCTCATACTTTTTCTAAGCCATCTGTCACAGATAACACCTTCAGTGATGCTCTGTCACCTTAGAGGCTTGCTAAAGATTTCCTAGTGACTTCAATGTTCACACAAAGCTTGGACTTAAGTCTGGCATTGTTACTCACGCAGTTGCAAAAGACTTGTGAGCTGAAGCTTCGCTTGATTAAACTGATATAGTCTAGGGGTTGCACCTGTTGGATCACAATGAATGCATTAAATGCGACGCGCCGATCGTTGCTTTATAGGGCTGCAACAAATCATGTGGATCATCAATGAATCAGATGGGGTCTCCACTCAATTAATCAGATTAAACAAGAACATGTATAAACAGGGGTGGACCTTCAAAGTGCCCGAGCGCCAATGGCGCTAAATTTTCTCATCGGGCGGTAAACACATGACGACTTACCGCCTGGGTGGCGCCCAAGCCTTGTTTGTCATTTATACATGGCTTTCACCTACATCATGGCCCCGCCCTGTAGGAAGCCGCCGTTTTCATTTCGCGTGCCTGAACCTGCGCGCCTCTAGCCACGTACTGCACGATTCTAGTTCTAGTCACGTGAACTGTAAGTTCACTATAAAAGATGAAGTGGAACCACACTAGAAACACACAAGCACGCAGGAAGATGACGCCACCACAGGGATGGGATTTGATGAAATCTCAGGCAAAACGCTTTAAAACTGGTGAGGAGAAGCGAGACAACTCGAAACGGTATGAAGCAGAGAAGCGTGTGCGTAGGCGGAATGATTCTTGGCGGTTTAAAGAAGACGGGAGGCGCAGAGAATGGCCGTGCTCGAGTTGAGCAGCGCCTCGCCTGGAAAACAGACGAGAGCAGACGAAAGCAGCAGGGGGAGCGGCTGAAAGCCGGTGTTTAAGTTGGACACAATTTCCTGCATGTGTAGCTCGGGGGTGACGATGGCTGAAGATATCGTGTTAGCGTTCACACTTGTTCAATTTTCAATTTTAATTCTGGTGCCTGTTAGCAGCTGAAACACATCCTCGCGTGCTTGTGGATATCATATATTGTATATGAAAACATGACTGTAGTAAGTAAAGGTTATCAGCTATAGGTTTGGTGTGCTCATAGGAAACGTGACAAAAGAACACAAAACACATTTCTCTTTATGGCCTATATTGTTGTCATCATCAATGTAACATGATTTACAGAATACATGTGACTAGGGCTGCAACTAATGATTATTTTCATAATCGATTAATCTGCCAATTATTTTTTTTCGATTAATCGATTAATCAGTTTGTTATTGTTTAGCTATTTAACCTATACAAATGATGAATACATTTCAGTTAAGAAAAAGAAAAACATAAGAGAATTGTGCAGTTGACTGCAATCTATTTTATTGCACATGAACAGTCAGCGGTGTAAAATGAGCTAAACAGTGCAAAATATCAGTCCAGAATAATTTTTTGGCATCAAAATATAAGAGGTAAATTCCATAAAACATAATGTAGAATCTAGAATAGAGTTTGTAAGTGGTATGCATTGCTGGGGTGTGAGTGTCTTGTTCCCCATGTAGTTGTCCATCGTTGCTTGTTTTTTTCTGCATGAGAAACACAAATAAGACTGAAATAAGTACACATATAAAATAAAGCAGCACACACACTACAACACTAAATCAATATTACATTATTTGAATTAATTAACAATGTACAGTGATCATTTATTTTGACAAAAATGTGTTGTGAGGCGTATTACAGCGTTAGAGAGTAAAACAGCCTTTTAATAGTAAAAAAATGACTTTTTCTGAAATTCTCCTGTATTTAAAAATTGAAAGCGTACAACTATGCCGCGTTATATTCACCTGGACACAGCTCGTCTGTATATTTTTCTCCGTGGAGCTGTTCTTTTTTGAATGAGGAACATAGTTATGGGTTTGTGCCGTTTTTCTCTTAACGAGAACATTCTTATAAACAGACGTGCTAAATTTGGCAAGCGCATGATACACAACACGGAGATTCACGATTGCATCTAGTCAATCAGAAGTAGAACACCATAGACTGACGCAGCAAAAAAAAAAAAAACATGTTTAACATCCACTATAACGAACTCAGCTCCCAAATTTGATCTGCGTTAGCTTGTTTATTTTCTGTTACTTACCGGGCTGGCTCTTCCTCTGCTGCATCAGCCCCCACATGTTTTCGTCTCAAATGTTCACTTAGGGACGTCGTGCTTCCGTGCCATGCTAGATGGTTTTTGCATATTTTGCAGGTCACCCATCTTTTCATGGCATCTAGAGTGAAGTGCTCCCATACTCGTGAAGCATTTGTCCAGGGTTTCTCTTCTGTATTGTCGCTTCTATTTTTCTTCCGTATTTCTTCTTGTTCCGCCATCTCTCAAAGCAAGATGAGCGTCAGTAACGTGACACGTCATGAAAACCGAGGGCACTTATTGGCTCGTTTCTTCTTCTACGGCTCCACTGGTAGATCAGTGGCTCATTACTGCCACACACTGGCGGCAAATTTAACAGATTGTAACCGATGTCAGATTGTGGTAAAAAATAGACTTTATGCGGTAAAATGTGATTATTAAACAACTAATCGATGACTAAAAAAGTTGTTAACTACTTTAATAATCGTTTATAATCGATTAAATCGATTAGTTGTTTCAGCTCTACATGTGACCAACTAACATTTCATGTTCTACCACCGGATGTTTGGATCAAAATGTGAACCAATCAGATCTGAGATCAGGTGAGAGCCAGGCGTTTCCCGTCATCCTCTAGGTTTTGCAGCCGGTGGAGAGCAACTGCAGCACCTTGCTCCAAAATCTGCAACTGCCTTGATCTCACGAGGTTATCGTCGCCTACGTAGGCATGACGTCAGAGCAAGTCGGCGTTAAGTCAGACACAAATCTAACCGGCATGCACTGCTCGCTGATCACCGGTGGTCTAATCTGCGCAGAACTGGCTCATCTCGAACACGGCCAATGGCTCGAGTACAGCAAAGCGGAGTTGGTGATGTACTGCGTTGTATGCCGGAAGTATGCAACGACAAAATCGAGTTGTTGAGGGAACAAACAAATTCAAACTTGAATACGTTATTATGTTTGTGAATGTGTACAAAATAAAGGTTTATGACATTTAAAACGGTTCAGTTGTTATTTTGACTTGTTTTGGCAGCTGACCAGCGGGGCCGGTAGATTCTTGGAGGGGCCGGTAAATATTCAGAGTTACCGGCCCGGCTGGCCGGTTGGTTTTGAAGTTAATGTCCACCCCTGATAAATGTCTAGGCAAACATTTTTCTCTCCTTCCTTTACTTTAACAACAGAACATGATTAGAAAATTGTTCAGTAGAGTGTAAAACAACATCTATCATCTAAATATATCCATGATTAAACTATAGTCGGTACCATTTAATGTATTTCATTAACATGTTTAGTAGGAGCTACTGGAAATGCTAATAACATAATTTCTATGCAAAAACATCATGGTGACATATTATGTACGGGTTAGCAATAATCCAGTTTAAATTATGTTCATAGTGGATTGCCGTATTCCTTCAGTTGGGCAGAGCAGACTGGAAGCAGCGACCTGACTGCAGTGGTTCTGCTCCGTAGCGCTGCAGACAGGTCATGAACAGGATGATGTGATGATGGGACTTCTGCTTGTAGAGTTTAGATGTTCAACCATCGTCTTTTTTCTGAACCCACTTGATCATGAGCATGCTGCCTGCTAGCATTAGCTAACCTGCTTGTAGTTACACTTTACAAACTCTGGACTGTTTCTGCATCTGTGTCTTTGCTGGTTTCTCTGTTGTCCTCCACAGCACCTACAGTAGCTCAGTGTGCCGGTAAAAGCATCTTCCTTACACAGTCATTACACATATGTACGTCTCTGTTCTGATCTGCTTCGGTCTGCTGCGTGCATTCACTGTTACATAAATGTTGCACAACACAAGGAATTGACGACGAAAAGCCCTAGTGCTGTGTCCCGTTTGTTTTAACTCTACTTCACAGCTGGAGAGGTAAGGCATAGCAGAGGGCTGCCTCTGTCGAAGGAGCACATCATCACCAGGGTCAGGAGACCTGAGAACCTGGATGGGTGAGGAAATGTGTGATTTCTGTTGTCCAACGGTGTGTGTGCGTTCGTCTACGGTTTGTTTGCATGTTCTGTTCTGTTGTTTCCTAAGTCTTCAGGGCTGGGAAAGACCAAGTGATGATTCCTGTAATAAAAAACACTGGCTAATGCGTGTGGTCTGCTCCTTAAACGCTCGTTTTAAATGGCCAACTAGAAGGGAAATCCATGCATGGTGTCCTCATAAAATATCAATGGTTTGTCATGACATGAGGTAATGGTTTTGAAAATCAACAAAAATAAAATGTGACACCCCTCGTTGGGTGAGGAAGGGTTAGTGTGGTTCTGGACCTGATCCACCCAGAGCTGTTTGAAAGGCTTAAATGTGCACAAGGTAATGGGGATGGCTGTTTGAAAGGCTTAAATGTGCACAAGGTAATGGGGGATGGTATTCAGGGACATGTGATGTTTTGGGTTGATGGTTGATTCACCATTGGTTATATTAAAGGTTCTTGGTGTAGAATTATGGTAGATGACATAATGCTAAAAGTAATGATAATGTGTGGTATTTTTAACTCATTCACTGCCAATGACGACTAAAGTCGCCATTTGCATTTTTTTTTACTGTTTGAGCATCGGAACGAGCCCCCGCGCTGAGAGAACAAACATCTCAGCCCTGAAGCCGATCTTCATCCGCATACGTCACAGATCACATGATCAGGAAGCAACACATCCATGTGTTTGGAGATCGTTTTGGGCTGTTCCTGTAAAAAAAAAGTGAGGCGCGAACCGGAAAAGCGTCTGCCGATCACAATTCGACAACGGATTATGAAAGAACGGATAACGCTGGAAACACGCGGCTTCTTCCTGATGTAAGAGGCGAGTCTCCTCTTTGTTTTGGTTGTTTTGGCATTGACATGTTAGCGCGCAACATTCTGTGACTCTTAAAAAACAGTAAAAACGGTGAGAAACGCTGGCAGCGAAGGCCGTTAGTGATCAGGAAACGGCTGGCAGTGAATGAGTTAATAAGGTGAACGATAAGTGTGATTAGTTTATGGGTTGATAACTCGTCCTATTTGAGGATGGTTAAATAAAGGAGGGCATGATTCATACTTACTTAAGAAATAAGAAACATTTCTGTAGGTAATGACTACTTAGAATTGATACAGAACTTACCGTGTTGTGGTTTAAATCAGAGGTTTTTGGGGAACTGATTTCAGAGTTGAACTGAAATACTGAATGGATGAAGAATGGGTTACTTGGTGACAATTATATTGCTGAAAAACTAAATTTCAGGAAATTGTGCACACATCGGTTCTCCATGGTACTAACCCTACTGACACGGCCTCAAATGTAAGGCTAATTTTCAAAATTAAGATTGGGAGACGCCATGAAAATTGATAAAACCCTGAGCTCCTAGACCCCTAAAGTGGACCTCTCTACAAATGCTTGGATTGAGGGGAACCGCGGAGGAGGCCTGGGTGCACATCCACGTTGCCAGAATGACAAAACTCATGCAGTTGCGTTTGGCCTAAAAAGATAATTGATAATATGATATCAACCTTAAATTACTGTACATTACTTGAGTATTCATTAAGCATAACACATCACAGCCCAATCGTTTTTTGTTATCAGGGCGAGTGCTGTCATCATCTAGGTAATGAAATATTCATTTTTCTGAGCACCCCCTGTAATGTGCTCACGGACCACCTGGTTGGGAGTCACTCGTGTAAACCAGGGAGTAGTACACCGAAAGGAGACCAACGGAGTTGGAGAAACTAAATTCAGCAGGTTGAGTAAGTCATCATTGTAAAAGGAAACCAAGTCAATGGGAGGGGTAGCAAAAAAAAAAAAACCCCCATAAAATCACTAATGCAAGAGAGAAAGTGGTCCAGATCTATACATTTCTAATTACCATAGGTAATAGTACAAACAGTCCGCCGTCCGGAACAGCAGATTAAATCCCACGTGTGACCTTTAACATTTGTTGGAGAGCCCATACACTACTGGAATCCAGACTATCCAGGCAGGAAACCAAGTCCCTGGTTGCCAACAACTACTATTGTCTGAATGGAAATAGAAATCAACAAGCAGAATAACACTGAGATAAAGAAGAGAGTTTTGCTAGAAAAGAGCCTTTACCCAATTTGGGAGGCCGGTAAACAGAAGCAACAACAGTGGGAATGGGTGTGCAGTGTATTTACTATTGTGTTGACATTGTTTTAATGTATTTCTGAGAGTTGTGAACACGGACAAATGTGTCCCTCATTCACCTCCACCTCTTCATGCCATCAGCACCTCTAAACTGAAGTCTCGTCTTTTCCGTCTACGAATAAAACGCTTGCACATATCTTCGTGCTTTTTCAGTCACAGGTGAATCAACGTTCATATTTTCAGGCCGTTTCCATGATGCGTTCTTCGGTCTGCTCTGGTCTGCTGCTAAATAGCCCTTTACACTTAGATGGGGCAAGTGCTGGTGACGAATTTACAGGAAGCGGTGTCCTGACCAATCGCAAGCTTGCAGTCTCAGTCACTTTCAACGGATAGTTAAAAATTTAGGCATGTCTCCGTCACCCTCTGCGAGCTCATCGGAGCGCTCTTGCGCCGACGCATAATGACGTTGGTTGTCTCCTTACCGACGCAGACGGAGAAGGAAGGGAAGGGTCGCAACACCACCACACGTACGCGAGTGACCACAGCAACGCCGCATGGAGAACAAACCTCCATCTCCAACCACATCGCAGGCTCAGTAGCCTGCACTCGCAAGCTCTACAAGTCACCAGCACACAACGTGCCGCAAAAAATAAAAGCAGTGTTATAGAAAAGTGTTTACTGTTTTACAGTACCAGTTTGATAACATTTTGGGGGGTATTTACTTGAAATTTCTGGTTTTTATTCATCATGCAACAAAAAAATTATCGTTAGATTAGTCTAATTAGTCATTAGAACAGCTGCGTATTCCATAAAATAATCACCCAAGTAATTCCATGCTGTTGTTTTTTTAAAACACAGAAACAGTCTCTTTACCCGTTTTCCCGAAAACAGGTAACAAAACGGTTTCTGTGTTTTAAAAAAAGAACGACAGCATGGAATTAGAACCACAACACAGCAAGAACACACCTAAGATAATCACCCAATTAATATTTTTAAAAATAATGGTTAACCCCCAGCAGTAGTACCTTCTCTGTCCAACCAGTGTTTGCGCTGGCGGTAGAGCAGCAGCTTGTTGTGGACGTAAGGCAGCAGAAACTTTACACACCAGCTCTCCACGCCCAGCTTGTTCTCCAGCAGCACAATGGGACTGCGGTTGTAGCGTGCCTCTGGGCACTGGATGAAGCCGATCTCATCACTGAGGAAGCAAATAAGCACAATCAGGGCTGGACACAGCATCGATATCATCATTAATGAACTGACCTGTATTGGAATGTTTACTATGTGAAGTGCCGTAAGACGCCTCTCGTCGTGATTTGGTGCTTTATAAATAAACTTGAATTAAGAATTGATGTAAAAATTTCCTTGTGTTCAGTCCTACTAAAACATTCAGTGGGAAAACAATGTTCTACTTTAATACCACCTTTGAGTGACTATCATTTTACGATGGACTCCATCAATCCTTTGAAACCATCGTTCGCTTGTAATTTCAATACATTTACAAAGTCTCTAGTATGAATGAATGAATGCCTTGAGTGGTTCTGTGTAGAAAATGCGTGACTGTTTTAGGAAGTAGAAAGCAGCCAGAGTAGCAGCAGGGACTGAAAACAGCAGGATTTGGAGTTCAACCCGGCCTTACCACTAGACACGTAAACAGCGAATACAGTAATATACGCACACAAATTGGCAGTAAGTGTTCCACTCAGCATGTCCTGCGATGTCACTAAATCACAGCGTTACTCTGCAGTTCACGAGATAACAAGCAAAGACAACAGCATGTATCCAAAAGAAAGGGCAGCTTTATTTGTGTAGCACATTTCAAATAAAACAGCAATTCAAAGTGCTTTACAGAAGCAAGAACAGTAAACCAAACAAAGAAATGTAGATATTCATTTCAGACTTAAAAACATAAAAGGCTTAGTCAAAAGGTTACCTGCAGCATACAAAACATGTATTCAAAGGCTGACGAAAACATGAAGGCTTTCAATTCTGATTTAAAAGTTTCTAAAGTTGGTTCTGACCCGGTTCTACCAGCTGACTGCTTCTCAGAGCCCTGCTGGGTGTAGATACTGGAAGGAAATCCAACATGTACTTTGGTCCCATGCCATTGAGCGATTTATAGACTAGAAGGAGCACTTTGAAGTCTATTCTGTAGTTTACAGCAAGTGTAGGGATTTAAGACGGTCTTTGTCTGTATTCTTCTGGAGTCTAGCTGAGCAGTAGCCTCCATCCTATCCTTCTTATTTCCAAAGACGATAAATTCAGTCTCGTCTTTGTTTAACTGAAGGAAACTTAATTGCATCCAGTCATAGGGCTGTCGCAATAATCGCAAGAACAATATATCGCGATATTAAGAAGCCCACCGCGCTGCATGACGTGCCACCGCAATTACCGCACTTGATTAAATCTCACGACAGCGCATGCTGAGAGGTAAAGTCCGCGCTGATCGAGGAGATAGTAGGGCACTTTTTTTTATTTCTGTTAGATGTTGCAGCCAAATTTGCATTTCAAAGTTAAACCTCCTGAATGTTGTTTTTAAGTTCAGTCAGAGAATGCCGTTACTGCCCTTTGATCTGCATTCAATAAAGTGTTAAAATGGCCATGTATTTTTTTCTAACATTTTTTAAATGTGTAAGCACAATGTTTCAAAGGAAATATTGCCATGAGTTTAGTAATTAACAAACAAATTTGCTAAGTACATAAATAAAAACGGGGTGCAATAATATCGCATATCGCAATATTGAGCTGCCCTGACTCACCGCAGGGGGAATTCCTCAATCGCGACAGCCCTATCCAGTCATCAACGTGCTCTAAGGCACTGACAGAGCTAGGTACATCTAGTGGGCCATTCCCATCTGTACCGGGTCGGCCCGGGCCGGGTAACGTAGGTTGTTTACATATCTGGGTGGCCTGGTATTTTTCCGGGCCAACCAAGGCTGACTCTAAGCCCTCTTCTCGAGGGGGTCTGCTTCAGGCCGACCAGGGCCAACACACCCACTGCTGACAGCAAATTCACACCTTCCATTAGAGCAAGCCTCTGATTGGTGGGTAGAATCAGCCCACATGGGCTTAAGGCAAGGATGTGTGGAATCAGCCGGGCCAGGCTGGGGCCGACTGGGGCTACGCGGCCCGGGCCGACCCGGTACAGATGGGAATGGCCCATAGGTGTCGTTTGCATAACTGTGGTAGGTGATGTTATTGAGTGTGTTTACATGGAGCCAGTAACCCTTTTAAAACCCAAATATTCACAATAACCCGGTTCCGCAGGTCCATGTAAACACCGCCAAAAACCCGGATATGCTCATAACCGGGTTTTTAAAAACCCGGTTACTACACCTGGGGTAACCCTTTTCTAACCCGAATGTTTGGTCGTGTAAACGCATATCGGGATATTCCCATCAAAGCGTGTGTTCTGTGCATGCTCTGTTCGCAAGGAATCTTGGTCTTTTGAGTAGCGAGCTAGCGTCTTGTATGCGCCAGAACACCGGAAGTAAACAACAAGTTGGGAACAACATGGCGAGTCGGCACAGCACCACACTTTTGGAGTGACGAGGAAACTAAAGCGCAAACAAACGCGGTCGCTATCTCTTCCGAACTGGGAAACATGTTGTTGTTTTCACGGATACCGGAACAAGAAGAACCGGAAATGATGTATATTGCGTCTGGACGTAGTCCATACATCCTGACGCTACCCCAACGTCCGCATTTAAATCGGGTTATGCAAGTTAGAGGTAACTCTTTCTATTTATGCTTGTAAACGGGTTATTCTGATCAACTCAGAAACCTGAATACCGACCTTAACCCGATCATAACCCGGATATTGGCTGCATGTAAACGTAGTCAATGTTTATGACCTGGCCCAGTGGGAGCATGTAGAGATTGAAAAGCAGTGGTCCAAGTATCGAGCCTTGGGGGACACCGCATGTCAGGGCAATATGCTTTGATTTGTGATCACCAATGGAAACAACATAACTCCTGTCTGTGAGGTATGATTGAAACCAACTGTAGACCGTGCCTGAAAGTCCCAACCTGTTCATTAGTCAAAAACAGGGATGTCCCGATACAACTTTTTCACTTCCGATTCCATATTGATATTGCAGCCTTCAGTACTGACTTACACCGATATCAATCTTATATGATATCAGCACAAATCATACATACTTTTACCTATACTGTAGCGTGAAATGTATGAAAGGCTTGATCAAGTGATATTACTCAATTGGAGAACAAGAGCCAATAACAGCAAGTATGAAAAAAATAATTTTTGTAACCACTGGTTGCAAAATTGTGAACATTAATGGGTTGCTTATATCGGAGATTTTTGATGCCGCCCAATATAATCCGATAGTGTTTTTGGGCCGATATCGAATTACTTTTGATATCGGTATCGGAACAGGCAGACTTTTTGAGCCGTTTCACGATCAAATCGGCCTCAAACAGTCTACAAGCATGCTTAAAACCTATGACTCCTGTCTGCAACTGACCAATGAAAACACACCTTTGGTACGCTGCAGCAGCAAGACTCCGCCTCTCTGAGCTTCGGTTCCAATTTATGTTAAAATTGCGGATCATTAAACACATGAGGCGACGGTGGCACAGGAGTTAAGTGCTCGCCCCATAATCGGAAGATTGCGGGTTCGAGCCCCGCTCAGTCTGTCGCTGTGTCCTTGGGCAAGACACTTAACCCACGTTGCCTGCTGGTGGTGGTCGGAGGGACCGGTGGCGCCAGTGCTCGGCAGCCTCGCCTCTGTCAGTGCGCCCCAGGGCAGCTGTGACTACATCGTAGTTCATCCCCACCAGTGTGTGAATGGGTGAATGACTGATTGTGTTGTAAAGCGCCTTGGGGGGTCCCAGGACTCTAGAAGGCGCTATATCAAATACAGGCCATTTACCATTTACACACTAGGGGTTGTATCAACTAGTCGACTTCACTGCTCAGTGCTTTTTATGCCCGTCATCGACTAGCCACTGTCACGTGATAATGACCGACAAGATGCAGTCCTCGGAAAAGACAGCAGGTGACGAGCCCCTGCGCGTTGGGAGGCAACGCGCTGTGCCAGAGCGTCGGTATCTGACGCCTGCCGTAAAACGGACATTTGACCGAATTGTGACCTTTACCCGCTTGCAAGATAACCTTCCCCTCACCCCCATCCTAACCTTAACCAGCTTGCGCATGCAAAGCTCTGAATGTTGACGTGCTCCAGACATCTGCGTCCTGAGCATGGCCACAGTAACATTATCAAATTAGGTGTCGCCACCTCAAACACTAATTTAAGACGCTATCGTTCATGTCGGCTCATTTCCTTTTATGTTTTCTGTCTTTTATTTGTGCCAGATGCGTTTCGCTGCTGTGGATCGGAGCGCATCACCTGTTTGGTTCTCTGGTGATTTCATCTCACCGGTGCGGCCGGCGAGCACTCCGCTGTTTTTGCGGTCGGTAGATCTTTTAGAACTGCAGTTCAAAGGTAAGTCATAAGGTGAATATATATGAACCCAGGTAGCAGTTTTTCTTTAGGACTGAGAGGAGATGCAGGAAGATAATAAACAGGCAGGACAGAAAAATAGTCAAATAAAAACAAGTTAGTTTTTGTACCTGCTGGTTGCAACAAACAGACACCATTGAAGGTAATCAGAAGTGAGGAACAGAAAATGAAACAATTATTTTAATGTTTAGAGCAGCAGGAACTCTGAGAGGCTGCAGGTGCATCAGTGAGTTTGCGGCCGCTGTTTCAGCTGCTTCAGGTGTATGACATCATCAACGACTAGTCGAAGTCGACTTGATTTTCATTACTTGACGGTCGACTTTGAAAAAATTAAGTCATGCAGCCCCTACTACACACCAGTTATTATTTCTGTTAACAGCCCAAGTTAAACGGGAGTTATACTAAAATAATGTGACTATCTTTTTACACCATCACATAAATGGTGAAAACATCTGTGAGAGCTGAGAGGCGATGAGCTCACGAACATAAAAAATAAAACACAAAAACATGAGATCCCTTTGCTGTTGGTGGAAATCTCACATTTTCAACTGATAAGGATGGTTCAGTAGCGTTTAGCTGCAGAGGGACATAGGAAGCTCCGCTCCGTGACAGCGGGTGTGAGCTGTCACGGAGCGGAGCTGCGGAGCAGAGACAGAATCACGGCAAAACTTGAGATATTTTAGACAGCGATCTGTGACAGATGGTTGCTTCTCTGTAGTTTAGTGGGTTCTTATTTATAAAGGAGAAGGATGAATGACCAGCAAACAGATGAGCTGTTTAGCTGGAAGACGGGAAAAGGAGACCTGCAGCCAGAGACTGACGCCAAAGCAAGGATTTTAAAAACGAAGTTTCCTCTTTGAAGAGGAGTTGGGTCATGAACTGATACTAAAAAGAGGTGTTGTTATTTTTTCAGCTTTGTTTTAGTCATCCATGCATTCATTACCTCCCGTCTAGATTATGCAAATGCAGTCCTGATTGGGATGAGTGACGCCTTGGGCAGAATACAGAAGGTTCTGTTTGTCTACAAGGCTTTGAACTGCCCTTCACCCTCTTACCTGGCCGACCTGCTGCATCTCTACACACCCACTCGTGCCCTTCGTTCCGCTGACCAGCTGCTGCTGATTGTTCTGAAGGTTCGTTAGACCTCGGGGTGAGCGTGCCTCCTCACACGCTGCCCCTCCATGTGCGTCAGGCACCTTCCCTCTGTAGGTTTTAGTCTGCCCTCCAACACACTACTTTAGCCTGGCTTTTCCCACAGGACTGTCCTCATACTTCAATGTGACGCTCCTCTATCAGCGGCAGCTTCTGTACTTTTTAGCTCACTAACGTTGCTCAGTTAGTTTTTACTTGTTTCTCTTATTTCTCATCACAGTGCTTGTTTTATAGATCGTTAACTTTGAATGTACTTTTATGTGTGTTTTATGTTTAGCTTTAGATTTTACTCCTATGCTGTCTTTGTTGTTGTGTGCGAGTCTTTGGCTCTCCTGTACAGCACTTTGGTTAGCTGCTATGCTATTTTTAAACGTGCTTTATAAATAAAAAGGTATGGTATGTATAGGGAGCCTAAGTCTCCTCCCTTTCCAGTCGGCTAATGGGTCCCCGGACGAACGAAAACATGAAAGCAAGTCAACGGGGCTAAAAACGCCATTTTCTAATCCGCTTTGCCTTACACCCTGGATCACACACATGTTGTACTGCAGTTTAAATGAAAAGTAATGATGGGTGTTTCGACCATGCCTGTCACGTACTTTGAGATTTATTAGCTTGTAAAAGTTTGTAATTAGCATGACTACAAACTAGAAATCGACATGTCCCATGTGTCGTCACTACATAATCTCCTCTCCACTAGCTAGCTGCTACTTACCACATGACCAGATTTATGGTGGTTCTTTCCTCCTGTGGGAAGTTTGCTGAACTTACAGCCCTTTTCCCTCAGTTTCCTCCATGTCTGGTTCGATGACGTCACTTTGGTGAAGATCATTTGTTGTGCTGGACTTATTTTCACACAAAACCTAAAATAAAGTTTCCCCCCGTTCGAAAATAAGCGCGTTCTTGGTATCAACATGTGTCTTTAAAATTCACAGACATCTTATGTGAAATCCATGGAACAAAACAAGCAGAATTAGAAAAAAGTGTTTAGCCCCGTTGACTTGCATTCATTTTTTCGTTCTTCCGGAGACCCGTGGTTCGGAAGTCGACTTAGGCTCCCTATGGTGGTCTGCGTAGTGACCTATGCTTCAGGGGGTGCACTCATGGCGCAGCATGTCTTGCTGGAGAGAGACATCGTGCAGTCTGCTTCACAGAAATCTTGCACCGTACCATGTGACACCTTTCTGGAGTTCCCACAGTGTGTCATCAACAATCACGTGAGACGGCCGGAAATCACACAGTGTGATCCAGGCATTAAAAGAGCCAGTTCATTTCAGTGAGCCGAGCCATAAGAGCCGGTTCTCCTAAGAGTTCCCAACACTACACTCACAGTACGACTTACACAGCAACCATCCCCACTAGAGACCACCGCTAGTGTACTGATTAAACGAGTGAACCACACCTTTAAATGATGATACATGGGTTAAACAAGATTTAATGCATCTACCATCACACATGTATCTAGAGAATGCTTAGCAGGGTTCTGGACCCTCTCCGTGCAAATCTTTTAAAACACAGCTCAGGTTCTAACATCTGGTTTTACTTTCAAACGTTTCCTGTGAAACTGGACCAGAACCTTCGCATCAGCGAGAAAGGGTCTAGAACTAGCAGCTGTATCCGGATAGAGGCCGTCCAAAGCTGCCAGAGCACCGTGATGGGCGGCCAACCACCAACTGCTAGAAAACCTACTGAAATGATTTGGTCCCATTAGCTAAACCTGAATTACGCAGCGTTATACCCGTGTCCACAACCCAGAATCAGTTTCACTAACACGTGGGTTATGTAGCAAAGACCACGAACATACATAAACACGTCGGTCGGCGTTTAAACGCTGCTGCAGCAGCTAGGAAAGGGTAACTTTCTAATCGCGTTTCCAGATAATAGTCCGAGCCGCAGATGATTTAGCGCCATGCTAACTCCGCAGAGGAGCGGGAGGTTAGCTGGGCCCACACTCAACAACACTCACATGCTCGGATGCCTTTTAAACGCGTTACTGATGTCTTTGACAACTCTCTGGACCAGGACGTCCACCTCCTCCTCCGACTCCGCCATTTTCTGTCACTGGTAGAGTCACGTGTGTGGACACTTAACTATTTCCGGCCCCAGCGTCCACAAAATCAGGTTTGTATTGTTTTTGAGACAGCGCCCTCTAAAGGATGTGTGTTTAGTTAAACACACATTCTTAAACACGCCTTTAAAGCCCCAGTGTGTAATATTTTACCTGTTTACTATAAATCCTACTTTCAGTTCACAAACTTGTCCCTTTTCACTAATATTTCTCACTAACATCAATTCTAAATATTCCTCTCAACTTGAAAGTATACATTTTTAAATACATAAACTGTGGTCGAGGCTCCATGGTCATCCACTGGGTGCGTCCAAATCCACGGGAAGGATGCGTATGAGTACGGGTCCTCGCCGGTCCTTGCTAGACCGCTAAAACCGGAAGTCAGCGGCTCTGAATTCGGACAGTACTAGCCTCGTTTTTATTCCCACCCCCAGGTCCAGTTGCTTAGCTACAGTGACGGCTGCAAACAGGCTAACAAGCTAACAGGCTAGTGAAAATCATCGACATAGGTGAAAATGGATCCACAGCAGTGTTTTTTACTTTTCTTTTTGTTATTTGAGGAGCTACGACTGCTTGATCACCATCACCCGCCTTTGGATTTAAGGCTGAGAAGCAGCCATATCCAGGTAAAATAATTTTTTGTTTAGTGAACCAGCTTTCAGGCATTACATGTTAACTTCAGTGCTAGTTTCATTTATACTTTAAGCAACAGAAAGACATGTGGCTGAATATACACATTAGTATAGAGTAGACTCAGATGTATATAGTTAATTTAACCTATATACAGTAAAAAAGGTTAATAAAATGGCATTTTAGAAGTTTTTATTTCATCCTAATGCTTGTTTCTGTGCATGAAGTTCATAGTAAAGGTAGCATTTAAATGTGTTTAATGTTTATTGTCCTTTTCAACTTAAGCCTAATAATGCCTAGCTCTCTTCTAAACATTTCATGAATTTATACATTTTTTTTTTATTATTGTTCTCTACTTTTCTTTTAACAGAACAGACCCCTGTACTGCAGGATTAACCTGAGTGTACCAGTCCTGGACCGCTTTTTTAACCAGGAGGATCCCAGACCAGATTTTCGTCTGAGCAGGGAGTCGTTGGTGGTGTTGCTAATCCTCCTGAACCAGGATCGGCAACATGGTTGGGGTGCCACAATAGAGACCCTGGTGTTTCTTTTCTGGTTGGCAAGTGGAACATCCTACAGGATGGTCTCAAGAGTGTTTGGGATGCCTCGCTGAACTGTCCAGGACATCATCCATCGAGTCAAAGAGGATGTGGTCGCAATTCTCCACCAGGTCATACACCTCCCCAAAACTATAGAGGAGATGGAGGTTGTGTCTCGTGGGTTTGCTAGGCTGGCTCGCCACAGAGCTTTCCTGAAAGCAGTAGGTGCACTCTATGGCTGTCACATTCGGATCAAGGCTCCGAGCGGTCCTGATGGTCAGTGCTACAGAAACAGCAAACTGTTTCCATCCATCATCCTGCAGACAGTTTGTGACCATCAGGGCCGCGTTATCGACACCTATGTGGGCTGGCCTGGGTCGGTCCATGATTCCAGGGTGCTCCGGCACAACTCACTGTACAGGCAGTCAGCCTATTCTCCTCCAGGGCACTTCATCCTCGCAGATGGAGGGTACCCATGCCTCCAACAGCCACTCCCCTTCATCACCCCCTAATAACGGGTGGTTCAAGGTGTGGGAGCCCAGTGCTTCAACAGCCATCATTCCAGTGCACGCTGCATCATAGAGCGTGCTTTTGGAATGATGAAGACCAGGTTCAGGGCCATCTTCCTGAAAGCGCTGGAGAAGCACCACACCTTTGTACCTCATGTATGTTAACACAAAGTGGAAATAAACTTTGGGTGTAATCTTTGTTTTGGAATGAAATATAAATTAAATTTTTATCTCTATTACAGGTCATCACATCATGCACCATTTTGCACAACATCTGCCTCAGTGCTGGTGACATTGTGGTGCAGGACGATGAACCTGAGTATGATGCCGCAGTAGATGAGGGGGAGGCTGGTTTGGAGGAAGTCAGTGGTGCCCTCTGGCGGGACGAACTTTCTGCTGAGGTGTCTGCTCTGGAGGAAGTACCACCAGACCATGATTACTGTTACCAGGCAAGTAATTTATGTAGGAATCTCTAGTTTAAAAATCATTTAGTCCTGTTATCTGCTAGAGTTACAAGTATTATACTCATGATCTCCTTTTTTGCACATATCTGAATGTTAGTGATGTGACTGCAGTCGATTGAGCCAGCCCAGCAAACCCTTTTGATGGGCATTCTCCTCCTTGAACCGTCACCTTATCATGGTGGAGGAGTTTGAGTGCCCTAATGATCCTAGGAGCTATGTTGTCTGGGGCACTTTGTGCCCCTGGTAGGGTCTCCCATGACAAATGGGTCTTAGGTGAAGGGCGAGACAAAGAACGGTTCAGAAGATCTTTCATGGACGTAAAAACAAAGAGTCGGCGTACCCGGCCCAGAAGGTTACCCGGGTCCCACCCTGGAGCCAGGCCTGGGGTTGGGGCCCGTGAGCGAGCGTCTGGTGGCCGGGCTTTCGCCCATGGGGCCCAGCTGGGCCCAGCCCGAACCGGATACACGGGCTCATCCAACTGTGGACCCACCACCCGCAGGAGGAACATGAAGGGGCCGGTGCAGTGTGGATCGGGAGGCAGACCGAGGCGGGAGCCTTGGCGATCTGATCCCCAGACAAGGAAACTGGTTATTGGGACATGGAACGTCACCTCGCTGGTGGGGAAGGAGCAGGAGATTGTGGCAGAGGTTGAGCGGTACCGGCTAGATATCGTCGGACTCACCTCGACACAAAGCATTGGCTCTGGAACCCAAGTCCTTGAGAGGGTTTGGACACTCTCCTTTGCTGGAGTTGCTCAGGGTGAGAGGCGAAGGGCTGGGGTTGGCTCTTTGTTAGCCCCAAGACTCTCTGCCTGTGTGTTGGGGTTTCCCACGGGGGACGAGAGGGTAGCTTCCCTGCGCCTTCGGGTCGGAGAACGGGTCCTGACTGTTGTTTGTGCTTATGCGCCAAATATCAGTTCAGATTACCCACCCTTTTTGGAGTCCCTGGGACGAGTACTAGATAGTGCCCCATCAGGGGACTCCATTGTCCTGCTGGGGGACTTCAATGCTCACATGAGCAATGACAGCATGACCTGGAGGGGTGTGATTGGGAGGAACGGCCCGCCTGATCTGAACTCGAGTGGTGTTAGTTATTGGACTTTTGTGTAAGCCGCAGTTTGGCAATAATGAACACCATGTTCGAACATAGGGATGCCCATTTGTACACTTGGTACCAGGGCAGCCTAGGTCGCAGGTCGATGATAGACTTTGTAGTTGTATCATCTGACATGCGGCCGTATGTTTTGGACACCCGAGTGAAGAGAGGAGCGGAGCTGTCAACTGATCACCACCTGGTGGTGAGTTGGATAAGATGGCAGGGAAAGATGCCGCGTAGACCTGGCAGACCCAAACGCATAGTGAGGGTCTGCAGGGAATGATTAGCAGAAGATCCTGTGAAGACGATCTTCAACTCCCATCTCCGGCAGAGCTTTGACCACGTCCCGAGAGCAGTGGGGGACATCGACTCTGAATGGGCCTTGTTCTACTCTGCGATTGTTGAGGCGGCTGTTGCTAGCTGTAATCGCAAGGTGGACGGTGACAGTCGTGTTGGCAACCCCCGTACCCGCTGGTGGACACCAGAGGTTCAGGGAGCCGTCAGGATGAAGAAGGAGGCCTACAGGGCGTGGCTGGTCTGTGGGTCTCCGGAGGCGGCAGACTGGTACCGGATAGCCAAGCGGGGTGCAGCAGTGGCAGTTGCCGAGGCAAAATCTTGGGCGCAGGAGGAGTTTGGTGAGGCCATGGAGAAAGACTATTGATCGGCACCAAAGAGGTTCTGGCAAACTGTCCGGCATCTCAGGAGAGGGAGGCAGCAACTCACTCACACTGTTTACAGTGGGCATGGGGAACTGCTGACATCAACTGGGGCTATAGTCGGGCAGTGGAAGGAATACTTTGAGGAGCTCCTCAATCCCACCTACGCGCATTCCGAGGAGGAGCCAGAGCTGGGAGACCTGGGGATGGACAGTCCAATCTCTGGGGCAGAAGTTGCTGAGGTAGTCAAACAACTACACAGCTGCAGATCCCCGGGGATGGAGGAGCAATGTGGTTTTCGTCCTGGTCGTGGAACTGTGGGCCAGCTCTATACCCTTGCAAGGGTGATGGAGGGGGCATGTGAGTTTGCCCAACCAATCCACATGTGTTTTGTGGATTTGGAGAAGGCTTATGACCGTGTCCCCAGGGGCACCCTGTGGGGGATGCTCGTGGAGTATGGGGTGGGTGGCCTTTTAGTAAAGGCCATTCAGTCCCTTTACCAGAGGAGCGTGAGTTTGGTCCGCATAGCCGGTAGTAAGTCGTACCTGTTCCCGGTGAGGGTTGGACTCTGCCAGGGCTGCCCTTTGTCACCGGTTCTGTTCGTTACCTTTATGGACACAATTTCTAGGCGCAGCCATGGTGTGGAGTGTGTCGAGTTTGGTGGCAGGAGAATCTCGTCTCTGCTTTTTGCGGATGATGTGGTCCTCCTAGCTTCATCCAGCTCTGACCTTCAGCTCTTGCTGGGTAGGTTCGTGGCCGAGTATGAAGCGGCTGGGATGAGGATCAGCACCTCCAAATCTGAGACCATGGTTCTTGACCGGAAAAGGGTGGCTTGCCAACTCCGGGTTGGGAGAGAGGTCCTACCTCAAGTGGAGGAGTTTAAGTATCTCGGGGTCTTGTTCACGAGTGAGGGTAGGAGAGATCGGGAGATCGACAGGCGGATTGGTTCGGCATCTGCAATGATGCGGACGCTGAGCCGATCTGTCGTGGTGAAGAGGGAGCTGAGCCAGAAAGCCAGGCTCTCGATTTACCGGTCAACCTACGTTCCAATCCTCACCTATGGTCATGAGCTTTGGGTAATGACTGAAAGAACGAGATCGCGAATACAAGCGGCCGAAATGAGTTTTCTCCATAGGGTGGCGGGCTCAGCCTTTGAGATAGGGCGAGGACCTCGGACTTTCGGGAGGGACTCGGAGTAGAACCGCTGCTCCTCTGGATCGAAAGGAGTCAGTTGAGGTCGTTTGGGCATCTGGTCAGAATGCCTCCTGAACGCCTCCCTGGGGAGGTGTTTTGGGCATGTCCTGCCGGCATGAGGCCCCCGGGTCGACCCAGGACACGTTCGAGAGGTTACACCTCCAATCTGGTCCGGGAACGCCTTGGGATCCTGCCGGAGGAACTGGTGGAGAAGGCTGGGGAGAGGACGGTATGGAGCTCCCTAGTTGGGATGCTGCCCCCGCGACCCGGACCCGGATAAGTGGAGGAAGACGACGACAAAAGCATTCAAACAAATATATTGAACCAGAACCAGAACCAGAAGACACAAAAAAAAAACCCTATTTCTCTACCTATCTATTTCTCTAAGGCCTATCTTCTGCAGGATCATTCTAAAGAGATGATACAGAGAACCAGAGAAGAAAGAAAACATGTCAGCTATGTTAAAAAAATAATGCCAAACTGTAGTTTTCACAGCAGAACATAAATGGAACTATTGTACTCATAATGTGTAAATGGTTTACTCTCGTACCTCCATGCCACTGTGGCAGAGTTTTTGGCTCCTGTAAAGAGCTCCTCATTTTGCCCTCTCAGCTTAATGAGGGTGCTGGTTTGTTCTGATGTCCCTAGCACAAAAAAAATATATAATAGTGATGAGAGAACAATCAATCTAGTTTACGGCGGGTGTTATTTTTTTACCGCCTAAAATAAAATTAAAAACATTCAAGCTCTTTGACAGTTATATGTTTTTCTTAAAATTTCATCGATATAAACCTAGTTTTGGTTGTTATTTGGCATTCAGTCACAGGATTAAATAAGATTCAAGCAAATTTACGGTGGGATTTTTTTCCATTATTTTCATATTAAACATTCAAGCTAGTTTACGGTGGGGTGTTTTTTAGCCTTAAATTACATGAAAAAACCATACCCGGTATTACACCTTATATAAAAACAAACGAAAAAAGCCCAAACACGTATTTTAATTTTTTTACCGCTATTTTGTTTTAAAACTTACATTTGAAACTGCACTGCTCTCCCACTCCATCAGCCATTGCTGTAAATCTGTGCAGTCTAGCGGCTGGCCCGCAAAGCATGCTGGGATAGCCTTGCTCGGTGAGGATCAACAAAACCCATCCTCGAAATGTGGGCAGAGCGAGGACGCATTTGAGGACGTGAGAATGAGTATTCTTAGAATTCGGACAGTACTCATCGTTGCGTTGACGTTATCGACCTCAAAATGCACTCTTACAAGCAACCTTCCCGTGGATTCGGACACACCCACTATCTTAAAATACAGTAGCTGTTTAGGGACATACGAGCTCCACGTTACCATTTGGACTATGACTGTAACCTGAAAGAACCAGCAGAGGGCAGCAATACACCCTGGAAACATGAAGTCTGCTAATTCAACTTAGAAGTAGAAAAGAATAGCTACGTCGTTGCTGTACTTGTGAGTTTGAATAATAAACAATTAAATCAAAGGACACATAAAATTTGTCTGTTCGTCATCATGTCCAACACAAGGAAGCCGCATATGTTCAGATACCCCCCCGCTGTTAGCTGGACGCCAGCCTCCAATTAGTGTCTCTGACTCCCAAACTCACCTCAGGTTGTTCCCTCGTCTTTTCTCAGTGCCAGAATGTTACGAGCCAGGCTGGGGTAACAACTGAAGACGCATGTTCTCGTATTAAAATTAACAAAACAACATTTATTTACATAAATATAACACAAAACACTGATTATCAAAAAACTAAAAGACACATCAGCAGCAACTCAAAACTAGTAATAACGACTAAACTCTCTCATTAACCAAATCAACATCAAAACTTCAAAAGACCATCAAATAACTTCCTTAACCGAGTGATGTCTTATTTAAAGCAAAGCAAAGTGTAAAGTTTCCTTTACACTGAAAATGGTTGCAGTTAAACGCAGAGAGTTTTTCAAAGCGCCCACCAAAGCTGTTACATTAAACTTAATTTTACAAAACCAAATGCTGCTGAGGAGACAAGCTGCTCCCTGAACTGAGGGCTGGCTGATTTTTATGTTGCTGGCAGAGCTGTTCACAACGAACAGCTGGGAGAGTGCCTGGGAGGCAATCTAGTGAGATGGAAGACAGGTGCTGAGTCTCCACACACACACACACACACACACACACACACACACACACACACACACACACACACACACACACACACACACACACACACACACACTAATGGGCCATTCCCATGTGTACCGGGTCGGCCCGGGCCGGGCAGCGTAGGTTGTTTACATATCTGGGTGGCCTGGTATTTTTCCGGGCCAACCAAGGCTCATTCTCAGCCCTCTTCTCGAGGGGGTCTGCTTCAGGCCGACCAGGGCCAACACACCCACTGCTGACACCAAAGTCACACCTTCCATTAGAGCAAGCCTCTGATTGGTGGGTAGAATCAGCCCACATGGGCTTAAGGCAAGGATGTGTGGAATCAACCGGGCCAGGCTGGGGCCGACTGGGGCTACCCGGCCTGGGCCGACCCGGTACAGATGGGAATGGCCCATAAAACTCAGGGAAAAACCTAAATGGCCCTGGGCAATAACACAGAACTCCTGACCCAGTCCCAACGTGTCCGTTCCAAAGTCCTTCTTCTCAAGTCTCCTCTCTTCCTCCAGCCTGCCGTCTCTCCCAACACGCTCCAGCGCTCGTCCGCTAGCCAGTGACTAAATCAGCATTGTTTAACTTGATTTCAAAGCATTACAGAGATGACATGTTTCTCCGACTCGGAACCTTCTACTGTCGAGTCATCAGTTCCTACCCGGTCAGAACTTCCATCACCCCGAGCATGTTTCCAGGCAGCCAACTCACCACCAGCAGACACTTTCTCCGTTGAGTTAGGAAAATTCCATGGTTTCCTTTGAACGTGAAAGCTCGTCTTTGAGCGATTGTTGGGCCGCTAAATCTGACACAGCCGACTCGAGGTCACCTTTAACCAAGGGAGAGCAGCGAAATCAGAACCAGGGACCAGAATATAAACCAGACGTTTGACGATTCAGGGCTATTAACAGTTTGTGGGAAACCAATCCTCCCAAAGTCATTCGAAGTCGTTGTCCATGACGACACATGGTAAATAACGTGTCGTCGGGGGGAGGAAGATTACAATGTAACAGCAGCATTTTAGAAGAATTTTACAACATGCAATTTGTAGAATTGCCTTAGGCCCTGTCCACAAGTAGCCGGGGATCTGCCAAAACGTAGATATTTTTCTACGTTTTGGCCTGTCATCCACACGAAAACGGAGTTTTTCACACGAAAACGGATCTTTTTAAAAACTCCGGCCAAAGTGAAGATCTGCGTTTTCTCTGTTTTGGGTGTCTGCGTGTGGACAGACAAAACCGGAGTTTTAAGGTCCGCAACGTCACTTTTCGCGACAAAAAAATGCTGACATCACGTGTGCGACCTGTGTTTACACTAGCCGACAGCATGGATGCCCTCAGAGCTGCGCTCGCTTTATCAATCGTCCAAGCGCTTTGTTTTTGCAAGCAGAATTACTGCTCCTTGTGGAAGACCACAGACGAAGGACAAGATTAAGAACGGGGGAAGTACTGCCACCTACAGGTCTGGCATGTCCTTAACGTATTTATCCGGGTATGTGTGGACAGAGTTGTTTTTTAAAACGAGGTGGTGTGGATGCAAGTTTTTGGAGGGGCGGATATTCATAAAAAAAAAACCCGGCTATGTGTGGACTAGGCCTTAAAAATCAGGGAAATATGTGCCCTAAACGAGGAAAAATTCCCACAATCTGCTGGTCTTGTTGAAAGAAACAATGGCACAATAAAAAGCAGACTGAGAAAATGTATGGAAGAAACAAAAGGCCTGGCCTGAATGTTTAGATCTAGTCAAACTCTATATGTGCACAACATTAACAAATTATTGGTTAACTCTGTTTGAAATCATTCATGGCAAACCTTATCGACTTCCTTTCTGCTAACCAAACATCAATTTAGCTTAGGAAGAACTCACATTAGCAGATTACATGAAAAAGGTGTATACTAGAGAAGTTTTGGGAGCAAATGATCTGCTCTGCTTTACGTCTGTTTTACAGGAACAGCAACAGCTTATTGAACATGGGGACTGGGTGTTCATAAAAGCAATCAAAAGAAAAAAACGGGACTAGTCCTAAGTGGGAGGGTCCCGTCCCTCGTTGATTCATCTGTCACGTTGTAAGGTACAGAAGGAACTTGATTAACAGGTGACACCAATGACATGGGATTTTTCAATATGACATGACCATGGCTGACCTGCTGTTCCTGTGCTTAGAAGCGGGAACTGCTCGCGGGCCAGTGAGGTGGTTCTTGGCGCCAAACAGCGAGGCCAAGTCCGGCTCCAGTGGAGGAACGGATGGCCAGCCCTGGTCGGAGAAGCACTTGACCTTGGTAATGGGCGCATATGTGGAAATTGGCGCTTTGAGCTTAGCAGGTTCGGAGAAGGCGGCGGACCAGCAGCTCATGGCAGCGGGGAAGCACGGCCAGATGGGGTCTGGACAGCGCGTTTGTGTTGCCCCGAAAATTCCAGCCAAATCATCTGCTTCAGGCGGAGCCGGTTCTGGCACGGCTAGCCCCTTGCGGACTGCAGCCGTGGAGATGATGGCAGGTAGCTCCTGGAGCAGTGCTCTAACTGCTGGCAGGGAGGATCGAGAAGGCACTGGAGCAGAGTAGCCCGCTGAGGGAAGCTTGTCCAGTAGGATAGATTACTGCAATGCCCTGCTTTCTGGTCTTCCCAAAAAGAGCATCTCAGGCTTACAAATTCTACAAAATTCGGCAGCACGTGTCCTGATGAAGACCAGGAGGCGGGAGCACATGACACCAGTTTTAGAATCATTGCATTGGCTCCCCGTATGTTTCAGGATCAATTTTAAGGTTCTTCTAATGGTTTTTAAGTGTCTTAACGGTCTTGGGCCTTCTTATCTATCAGAACTGCTTTTACAATATGAACCCTCGCGGACTCTGCGCTCCTCTGGCAGGCGTCTCCTGGTCATCCCTAAAGTCAGGACACAAACTCACGGCGAGGCGTCCTTCCAGTGTTATGGCCCTCGCCTCTGGAACGAGCTGCCAGAGGACCTCAGGGCCGCAGAGAACGTTCATGTTTTTAAGTCAAGACTCAAGACCCATCTTTTTAGGTTAGCTTTTATCTAAATATTTACTACAGTTTTATTTCTCGTTTTACATGATTATATTTTATTACTTGCTTTGCTTGTTCTATATGATTATATTTTAGCACAGTTTTATTATTTAAATTATTATTTTACTGTTTATATCATTTTATTTATTACTTATTTTCTAATTTTTGTCATTTATATTAGCTCTTTTATTACATTTTTACTCATTTTAATCCAGTGTTTCCTTAGTGGGGGCCCTCTGCCCCGGGAGCGGTGGTCGACTGTAGCTTCCTGGGCGCTCTATGGGTGGGGGTCTATGCCCCCCCTCCAATGAGCACCCTGATTTAGTGTGGAAGACCTGATGCTGCCGGGACAGACGGCTCCTCTGATGGCGTTTCCTTGCGTTACCATACTTGGCTCATCTGGACACAGCCTAATATAATTTTTACTTGTGTGTGTGTGTGAGTCTGTGTGTGTGTGCGTGTGCGTGTGATTGCATATGTTTGTTAATGTTTTTAACCTGTTATGGGAATCTGGGGTCATTTTGTAAAGCACTTTGAATAACACTTTGTTTGAAAAGCGCTTTAGAAATAAAATTTGATTGATTGATTGTCGACCTCCGTGTTGTCCAGGAGGGAAGAAGGGCTATGGCAGCCAGCCTTGCTGTCGATGACATCGTCCAGTCGGCAGCGAGTACGTGTTAGCATCTGGAAATTGCTTGTCAGCTGCGGGGGTGAAGTACTCGACCCGGCGGATCTTTTCAGCCACGGGCAGAGCAGCACAAAACGAGCACGAGGCCTGGCGGGTCAAGGCCAGGCCAGCGTGATGAGCCCCGAGACATACCTCACATCTGACGTGCAGGTCGCCGCTGGAGATGGAGCCCGTCTGGCAGGCCGGGCAGGTCCTTGCGTCGCTGGACATGGCTGGTGAGTTGAATGTTGTTTCTAGATAATTTGCTCTTTAAAGAAAGCTCTTAAGCTTGGCTTGAAGAGATAACGGAGGCGAACAGTGGAGTTGCTCCACTTATATACCCACAAGGGGTCCCCACCATTGGTGGGCGTACATTTAAGCTCTTCATGATTGGCTGATACTGAGATCATCCTTCCAATAGCCGCTATCTTAAGGGCTAAGACTAGATGAAATAGAACTATGTTTCATCTAATTATGGTAAATGGGTTTGTCCTTGTCCGTACCAGAATCAGCAGCTGAAGATATGTCAGCAGGTGTCCCCTCACAACCCAATGAACCTCAAGAAGGTGAGCAACGTTGCATGTTAGCTAGCAGCCTCATTTAAGGGGGTCTGTGGGAATCACTTAAGGCTCTCTTCTCTATCAGTTCTATTACAAAGGAATATAAAAAGGCTATTTTTGGTGATAAACACATTGTTTTTCCACATAATGATAATTATATATATCAATCAGTAAAAATGTATAGATTGTTTTGGATGCTGGGCAGGTTGAAGCATTGTTATTTAGTCTGTCACTAAGTATGTCTCTCAGGAGCATTATTAATTATATCACTGTAAATAATAAATCTTGCTGTGTACAATCAAGGCTGAATATATTTTAGCTGTTTTTTTGTTGTTGAGAAAAATGGGGTTCTAGAGACTTATAAACATATTCATGCAAAGTTACCCAACTTTAAAATTTTATGTAACCCTAACTGACTTCGGCTTGAACTGTGTGCTTATTCATTTTGTGTCTGTGATGAAGGCATGGAGACTTAATAAAGAAGTCACCTTGTGAGCAGTGAATTCTTAATTTTTGTCAGTCATACAGAAATACTTGATTTCAAGAGGAAAGATGTCACACCCTGTCCTATCTCCCCATTTTGTTCAACCTGCGTCTCTGTTAATTGCTCCCACCTGCCTCTCGTTTTCCAATCACCCAAGCTCCCACCCCGCTTGTATTTAAACCCCTCCAGTTCTGTGTCTCTGGTTGGCTCGTTGTTCCCATGTCCTGCGCGTGTTTATCATTAAAAGACTTTACCTGTCCCAGGTTGTCTGCCTGCCTGATTCCTCCCCAGTGCTTGGGTCCTTACATCCGCTTCACTCACCAGCGCATCGTGACAGAACGAGCCAACCTACACAAGGATCCAGCGGGGAGGTTATCCCTTGAGAGGACCTGCTCCAGTTTCTCTACATGGACCACCGGCTGGCTCCTCTTCCTCCGGCATCGCCTCGCCGCGGACGCCGCCACAGAGCCCGGGCCTCAGCGATCCTCTCCACCCTCCCGGAGCTGGATGGAGACTTGGACGGGGAGGCGCAGATGGACCGCTCCTGTTTTGTGGGCACCAGACTGGCTGTGTGCTCCCCCAGAGTTGGCCCACGGCGTTGGGAAGGATGCCGGACTCCACCGTCACCCCTTGTCCCAGGACGGAGCCGCGAGCTCGCAGCTGCCCCTGCTCGGTGCGCCAGCTTGGACCCACCCCCAGTCAGACCAGCTGTCTCGTCTCCGGTCCAATCAGCGCCTCCGTCATCTGCAGGCGGAGGAACCATGCCTACAGCCCAGCTGACAGTGCTCGCCAGTCTCCAGGCGGAGCTTGGCCGGATCCGTCAGCTCGTCAGCCTCTGGGAGTTCCAGCTGGACACTCTATCCTCCCCGTATCTCCAGGAGAAGGTTTCTCTCCAGCCAGCAGCCCCGCCTCCGGCCCAGTCAGCAGCTCTCTCGTCTCCAGGCCAAAGGACCGAGCTCGCAGCCCACCCAACAGAGCTTGCCGGTCTCCGAGCTGAGCTGGTCCGACTCCGTCAGATCCTCAGTCTCCAGGAGTTCCAACTGGACAATCTATCCTCCCTGCTTTTCCAGTTACCAGTTCCACCAGATCCCGTGCCACCAATCCAGTCAGTGCCAGGTCCCGCGCCACCAGTCCAGTCAGCGCCTGCTCCAGCGGTGGTCCTGGTGGATGCATCACATTCTTTTTCAGCGGTGGTCCCGGGGGACGCATCGCATCCTGCTCCAGCGGTGGTCCCGGAGGACGCATCGCATCCTGCTTCAGGGGTGGTCCCGGAGGACGCATCGCATCCTGCTCCAGCGGTGGTCCCAGAGGACAAGTCGCGTCCTGCTTCGGCGGTGGTCCCGGAGGATGCATCGCATCCTGCTCCGGCGGTGGTCCCGGAGGACGCATCGCATCCTGCTTCAGGGGTGGTCCCGGAGGACGCATCGCATCCTGTTTCGGTGGTGGTTCTGGAGGACGCACCACATCCGGTCTAGCCCTTCCAAGAGGCTCCGGTCCAGCCCGTCCAAGAGGCCCCGGTCCATCTCGTGCAAGAGGCTCCGGTCCAGCTCGTCCAAGAGGCTCCGGTCTGGCCCGTCCAGGAGGCTCCGGTCGAGCCCGTCCACGAGGCTCCGGCCCAGCCTGTCCACGAGGCTCCGCTCCTGGCCCAGCCCGTCCAAGAGGCTCTGCCTAGTTTGACTTCTCATGTCCAAGGGTCGACTCCTCCAGTCCAAGGGTCGACGCCTCCAGGCCAGAAGTCGACACCCCCAGGCCAGAAGTCGACGCCCCCAGGCCAGAAGTCGACGCCCCCAGGCCGGAAGTCTCCGCCCCGGGCCAGCCTGTTCAAGAGGCTCCGCTCCCAGGCCAGCCTGTCCAGTGGTCAGCGCCCAGTCCGGCGGTACCAGCCAAGGAAGCGGCCCCTCCTGCAGCAGCTCCGCCTCCACTCCAGACGTCGACGGTCCCGGTCCAGAAGGCGGCGGTCCCGAAGTCGGCGGTTCCGGCCCAGAAGCCGACGGTCCAGAGGCCGGCGGTCCAGAAGCCGACGCCCCTGGACCAGAAGTGGGCACCCCCAAACCAGAAGTCGACGGTCCAGAAATCGACGATCCAGAAGCCGGCGGTTCCGGTCCAGAAGTCGACGGTTCCGGTCCAGAACTCGACGGTTCCGGTCCAGAAATCAGCGGTTCCGGCCCAGAAGTCGGTGGTCCAGAGGCCGGCAGTCCAGAAGCCGGCGACCCCGAGGCCGACGCCCCCGGACCAGAAGTTGATGTCCCCGGACCAGAAGTCCACGCCTCCGGACCAGGAGTCGATGGAGGTCGACGCCTCCAGTCCTGTGGTCGATGCCCTTTCCAGTCCTGAGGTCGGCGCTCTCTCCAGTCCAGAGGTCGACGCTCTCTCCAGTCCAGAGGTCGACGCTCTCCAGAGGTCGACGCTCTCTCCGGTCCAGAGGTTGACGCTCTCTCCGGTCCAGGGGTCGACGCTCTCTCCGGTCCAGGGGTCGACGCTCTCTCCGGTCCAGAGGTCGATGCTCTCCCCAGTCCAGGGGTCGACTCTCTCCCCAGTCCAGAGGTCGACGCTCTCTCCAGTCCAGAGGTCGACGCTCTCTCCAGTCCAGAAGTCGACGCTCTCTCCAATCCGGAGGTCAACGCTCTCTCCAGTCCGGAGGTCGATGCTCTTTCCTGTCCGGAGGTCGACGCTCTTTCCAGTCCAGAGGTCGACGCTCTTTTCAGTCCAGAGGTCGACGCTCTTTCCAGTCCAGAAGTCGACGCTCCTTCGTGTCCAGAGGTCGACAATCCTTTGTGTCCAGAGGTCGACGCTCCCTCGTGTCCAGAGGTCGACGCTCCCTGCGGACCAGAGGTCGACGTTCCCTCCAGTCCAGAGGTCGATGTCCCCTCCGGTCCAACATCTCCGCTATCTCCAGTCCAACGGTCGACGCCGTCTCCAATCCAGTGGTGGACGCAGTCTCCAGTCCAGTGGTCGACGCCGTCTCCAGTCCAGTGGTTGACGCCGTCTCCAGTCCCGTGGTCGACGCCGCCTCCAGTCCCGTGGTTGACGCCGCCTCCAGTCCAGTGGTCGACGCCGTCTCCAGCCCAGTGGTCGACGCCTTCTCCAGCCCAGTGATCGACGCCGCCTCCAGCCCAGAGGCCGATGCTGCCGCCTCCAGCCCAGAGGCCGACGACGCCGCCTCCAGCCCAGAGGCCGACGCCGCCGCCTCCAGCCCTGAGGTCGTCGCCGCCGCCTCCAGTCCAGAAGTCGAAGACGTGTCCTCCGGTGTCTCTGCCTCCGGTCACTGCCGGTCCTGCCCTCACCAGACACAGGCCCCCAAGAACCCGTGGTCGCCACCTCCTCTGCCACAGACGCAGGCCCCTAGGAGCTCGTCGTCGCCGCCTCCTCTGCCACAGACGCAGGCCCCCAAGAGCCCGTCATCGCAGCCTCCTCTGCCACAGACGCAGGCCCCCAAGAGCCCTTCGACGCCTCCTCTGCCCCAGATGCAGGCCCCCAGACTCTACTGGTCCCTGCCTCCTCTCCATCGGCCCCTCGGTCCCTCTTGGCCCTCCCTCCAGCTCCCCCTCCTCCCACCCTGCTCTGTGTTCCTGTGGGCGTCTGGAGTCCGTCCTTTTGGGGGGAGGGGGGTGGAGGGGGGGTTCTGTCACACCCTGTCCTGTCTCCCCATTTTGTTCAACCTGCGTCTCTGTTAATTGCTCCCACCTGCCTCTCGTTTTCCAATCACCCAAGCTCCCACCCCTCTTGTATTTAAACCCCTCCAGTTCTGTGTCTCTGGTTGGCTCGTTGTTCCCATGTCCTGCGCGTGTTTATCATTAAAAGACTTTACCTGTCCCAGGTTGTCTGCCTGCCTGATTGCTCCCCAGCGTTTGGATCCTTACATCCGCTCCACTCACCAGCACGTCGTGACAGAAGACAGTTGAAAATGTAGTCATGTAAAGCTTTGACACAACATGGAAATTTAATTAGATATCCAAATTTGAATTTTATCATCAAATAAAATTTTAGAATAAATAAACACATTTTAAGGGAGTAATAAGGAAAAGGAGATTAACACCTTTCAGCATTTCCTGCTTTTTCCAGCAGTGATATTGCTAATTCTGTTGAAGGAAATTCACTGTTTAATGAGAGACAGCTGGTGAAAATGATATGTAAATAAGTAAGAATGCATGTAGACCTACATAATTAAGCAAAACTGAAACACTAATATAAAATATATGTATTATATATTTTTCTCCCTTCGAATCTGGGAGGTTGGAACCCCAGCTCCAGCTATGGACAAGCCCCCAGGGGGCCCAACTTGATATTTTTTCATGGGGCCCAAAATCTCTGGCAGCCCCCCTGGTAACGTCACATATCAACATGCTGCCCCTGGAGTCTGCTTACAGCACTTGATGAGGGGACCAGGTGTGATGAATGAAGGCTGATGAGATGAATTATGGTGTATGCAGGTCAGGGCATGGCAGGGTCATGACAGTCTTACCTCCGCACGCTCTGTCTTTCCTTTTGTTGGTGTGGTTCATGCGCGGAGCGCGCTCCTGCATAGAATCTCGCGTCCTTGCTGGATTAACAGCCACTGCTTTCTCTTCACAAACAGTTTAATTTAAGATTTAAACATGAAACGGAAACCCGTCAGCAACGTGGGACAGTGTTTCAATTTGTGGGTAATTCTGGTCTCCCTTTACTACAGCAGCCACTCAGCTATGGAGGCTGCTGGCCTACGGAGGCTCGGAGCTGGACTCTGGCAAAGGTGAACAGGATCAAACTACTTTTGAGGAGGGAGAGCTTTGCTGCATTTTTGCTACTGAAATAAGACGTTTCAACCAAGCACTGTATGCTTTTTACATTTTACAAGTGTGATTAAAACATTTAGTAAAAATAAACATTTTAAATTCTCACATTTTAGGGGTGCTGGGAGATGATTTAGGGGTGCTTCAGCACTCCCCAACATAGGCTAAAAACGCTCATGATGCTGATGGCAATTCTGAACGAAATGAACAAGGTCCATGCCAAACCAACGGAAAAAAAGGTTAGAAGCAAGGTACGAAACAGACACTGTAAAATAATTATAAGTATTAAGATGTTAAAAGTATATAAATGTCAAAAGAAAACAATACATGAGCTAAGATCTACAACCAGGGGCAGTCCTAGCTCGTTTGGTGCCCTGGGCGATCACACTTCCTTATGCGTGATTTACTTGACCAACTTATTACAATATGTGATGCATTTATACCCCAAGGCATAAAGAAGGCAAGAGCAAAAAAGCAAGTAGCCGTCGCCGCTGTAACATATGTTCTCCAAAAGACACACAGCACTACCAAAAATAAAAATGATTTTTCAATACCTAATACCCATTTTGCCGCCCCCATTGTCCAGGTCTAAAACTGCTACTGTTTACAGCAATATATTCCAATTCATGTTCATGAATATCTTTATTCTTCATGTTTTCAAGGTTTCAAATGTTTGAAATTTAAACAAAGTGCTTGAACAGTAAGTAATAGATGCTGCAGGTAGATGTGTGTGTGTGTGTGTGTGTGTGTGTGAGACTTTCACATTCGCTAATAAAAAGTTAGAACAAAAAGCAGTTGTTTAATTTATCACGTTTTGGGTTCAAAGATGCACACACCAGCCAGAACATCTGGAGCCATGTGGCTTTAAGCATTTTAATTTTTATTTTTTGAGAAAAACAAACTGAAAAAAATATTTATTTCAACATATTTATTTTATTCTAGACTAACAGAATGCAATAAAAAATTACAACATTTCTCGAAGAGCTATTTTCAAAATCTATTTCTTAATCATTTTTATTTTTACAGTAACTAAAAAAACTTGCAGTTACAACCTGCCTGATGACATTTTCCCACATCTGCAAAGCTCACTGGAAGGACACAAACCGAGGACAATAATTTCCTGGTATACAGGGATTATTTACTTGTCTGAAAATGTAACACGTTTAAAAAAATACCGCGATAATACCGAAAACCGTGATAATTTTGGTCACAATAACCGTGAGGTTAAATTTTATAACAATAACCAGCACAAATCATCACTTTGGAAAAGTCACACCAGGTCATCTAGAAATCTGATGGAGGACATGCAAGTGAAACTGGAAAAATGTAAATATTGTGTAAAAGTCCATCTTTTTCAGTAATTCAACTTAGACTGAGAGACCAAGAGCGAGCCACCCCAATTATGTTGCCATGACATGTCGAGATGTGCAGCAAAACATGAAGTTATGCGTCACGCTGACGTCACTCAGAAGACTCAGAAGATTAAAAAGTAAGTAAATAAATAAAATGAATAAATAATAAATTCAATCAAAATAAGCCCCACCCACCCACTATCTCTCTCCCATGCTTATTTCTCAGTGTGGTCTCAGGGAGCTGCTACAGAACTCCATCAGTCAGTCCATCACGGGGACACGGGGACAGTCTGAGATCTTCTAGTCGTGGGCTGGTGTAGAAACTCCCACACCCGTTTTTCACACAACAGGAGATGTTTTAGAGCACTGGTCCCAGGTGGATGAATAGAATAGAACAGTAATGTCAGTGGGGAAATTCATTTGCTAGAGCAGCACAAACACTTACAGAAAAGAAAAAGGAAAATTAATAAGATTAGAGGTAAACACACAAAGGCAGTAAGCTATTATAGTAACCTTCAACCACTAAAAACAACCAATAACAAAACTGGGTTTCCAGAACTATGCAGCAGGGACACAAACATACTACATCCGGTAATAAAATCATCTCTATGTTGTTTTTAACAGCAGCTGATTTATGTTTCATGGTTTTAACTAGATTTTGGCTGTATGACTTTTTGTTTTATCTATTTTATTTTTGCTTTTATGTCCTCAATTTAATCTATGGTGCCTTAAGATTTATTGTGAAGCAATGTCAGCTTTTTAAATCCTGTACAAATACATTTTAACACACGTGTCTCGTTCCATGCTGCACGTGCTTGCGTCTGACTGGGCGCCATTAATGAGCAGTGAAAAGGCAGACAGCGCCTCGCTGACCAGTGCGAGCCAGGGAGAGGAAATGTCAGAGATGGTTTTTACAACAGCGTGATGAAGATGTTAGGTGCATGGGTGTATTTTCTGGTTTTATTACAGTTGTTTCATTTTCTTTCAGAACCATTAGAATAATGTTAATATTTTAGGTGCAGTACCAGCAAACAGGCACAGGAGGGCGACATTGGTCCAACAGACGGTTTACATTTACCTGAAACACCGTGGTTAAGACAACTGACTTCATCTGCCTGATTTCATGTTCCTGATATTTTCTAATGACAGTTTTTCTGTTTGGTCAGTCTTGTTTTCTCTACTTCCTGGATTCAGCGCCAGAAACCATTGTCCACCCCTTTTACGTAACGTGGAAGCGAGCCCTTGTTGCCATGGAGACCTGCCGTGTGCTACGTTAAATTCTACTGTTTTTGCTGCATGTGCGCAAAGTTCACGTATTTACTTTTACGTGCTTCATTGAGCTCGTATTTGCAGGTAGGACTGACATTTCTAGTCTTTAGTGTTTAAAAGTGTTTCATTAGAACCTGCAGAAGCAGCTAAACGTTCTTTCTGTCCCAACTGGACCGGACCGGACCCTCTGGAGACAGAAACCCGACACACAAGACGGCCACAGCGTTGACGCATGCGCAGCAGTACAATTGTAATCGTCTGCACGCACGGAAGCGCAGGTGGCGTGATGACGTCACAAAGCCTTTATGACTGACGCTGGCAGCATGGACATATACATAAAGGTCTGCAGTCAGTGGTCAGTCAGTATCAGACTTGCTTTGAAGAAGGAGGTTGGACGGATTGTTGCTCTCAGAAAACTTGTTGGTTTTGTGTAAACAACATCTTTTAACAGCTTCCTTCAGAGAAATCTGGTGCATTTGGTGAATATTTATAGCTAAATTATTCACTGCTCGAAAATCCTAGAGTGCAAAATGGTCTTTGTTCTGTCAAACAGCCAACCAGCTTTCCAGTCAGGGCTAAGGTCCTCTGAGCTACAGTCGCTTCACAAACGACGCAGATATGAGCTTCTGGCTAGCTACAGAGGAACTAGCTTTGCAGAAACACAAAACCTGTGTCTGTCTGCATCAAAACCTGACAAGTCTCGTCAGATTCAGCCCTTTGAGGAACCAAGTGTCCTTTTCAAGACAGCCGCGTCTGTGGACACCAGTGGAGGTTTAACATCCATCTCCAGCAAAAACTCCTCTGTTTTACGGGCTAATCGACAAGACCAAAGATATAAAACGCTGGCAAGGTACCGAGGAATTTCCTTAGTGGAGAAAAGACAGACGTCCTCTGTCCAACTCCAGGATACTCCTCGCATTCAGCTGTTTGGGAAAAGAAAGCGTTTGAGTGACGGAGGTCACGAGAACTCTGACTTCCCCAGCGCTGCTAAAAGGCTGCGGCTGTCAGAAGGCACACCTCAGCAGAAACGTCCCACTATGATCCGCCTCAAAGGTCGTAGGAAAGGGACGGATTCAGGACCCAAAAGTGTCTCCGAACCCCCAAAAACTGCATCTACCATCAAGTCTGAGCAGCCTCGAACTCCAGTAATCTGGATTATTGGATCCAGTTACATCAGACGGGGTGAAGAGGCGGCTCAGCGGCAGTTTGGGACAAACTTTGGACTCAGAGCTAAGGTCCAATGGTTTGGCAAAGGAGGCATGCGCTGGGGCGGTGTCCTTCCCAGGTTTTACTCCGAGGCTCCCACACACGGTCCTCCAGATATTCTGGTCGTCCACGCCGGAGGAAACGATCTGGGTCTCGTTTCCCCGGTGGAACTGGCTTCTCAGATCCAAAAGGATTTGTCCCACCTCCATAAGGACTTTCCGGAAATGAGAATAGCCTTTTCCGCCATCAACGAACGGCAGTCGTGGCGATACGGGCGACCAGGAAGAATTAACAGCAACAGAAAACAGGTTAATTCTTTACTGAGGAGGGCCGTTAGGAGCTTTGGGGGCCTGGTCATCGAGCATCCTGAGCTCAGGTTCTTCAACAACACCCTTTTTCTCCCAGACAGAGTGCATTTCAGTAAGAGAGGAAACAGCTTGTTTCTGGGCAGCATTCACTCTGTTCTGGAGAAGATTCTGGCTCAGAGGTGTAACACCTAAATCTGTTACGCATTAAAAAGATAACAGCAGACAGAAAAGGGCAAATGGACGAGCTTCTCGTCCAGCACCAAAAAAAAAAAAAAAAAAAAAAAAAAAATCCAACTAACTCTGCCAGAGTTTCCCTTTTGGGTCACTTCTGCCGGTCCCAAGCCCGGATTAAAGAGGAGGGGTTGGATTATAACACAGAACTAAATCCACAGTAGAGGGATTTTACTCTTAAGAAATAAAATGAAGGCAGGTTATGACATATACAAATATATTTAGTAAACATTTATAGTTTCTAATCAAACACGTCAAATATAAAATTATTTATTATACAATACAGTACAAACTAGGAATGGGACGATCTACCTAAACTCACGATACGATGCACCTCGATATGTCTGAGGCACGAAACGATACGTCACGATACGATATCAGATAAGAAAAAAAAGGAAAAAAATATTACTGTATAATAACAACTTGTTTATTTTTTTTCCAGTTGCACACAGGGAAACACAAGGCCTAACAGGCCAAACACAAACAGGAACACCCTTAGTGCTGCTATAGGCCTTGGTTATCTTATCTCAGGACTGGTTCTTCTTCAAAAAAAACTAACATATCAACATGTTCTGGTGTAATCAGTGATCTCTGAGCAGACACAATGTCTCCTGCTGTGGAAAAGACACGCTCACTGGGCACTGATGTAGCAGGAATGCAAAGGTAGGCTTTGGCAAGGGAGGCAAGTATGGGGTAAGCATAAGCATTAACTTTCCACCACTCAAGTGGACTTCTGTTGAGTGGGATGGGAATCCCACTCCTGTAGGAGAGTATCTCCATTTCAATCCCTCTGCTGGTCTGCACTGTCTCAACAGTAGTGTAGGAGCTCCCAAGGAGATCTTCCAACGCTGTCTTCTTTGGTGGGGGAGGCTGTGTTGCATCCTGCATCTGCCTTTCTCCTTCTACTGGCTCTTCCTGGCTCTGCTCTGCTCCCTGTGCTGCCTCAACCATGACCCTGGCCTGCTCTGCTGCTGCCTCTGATGTTGAAGCACTGGCCCTAGTGGTTCTTTCATCAGTGTAACTGGTCTGAAAATAAATAAAATAGAAAAACTAGTTAAACATTTCTGTCCTTCACTCTCATTCACTCTCTCTCTGATGGACTAATAAAAAACATGAGAACTAAGTTTTCAGACTCTGGCCTGCACATACATACAGTTACACACATGCAGCAGGAAACCTCTTTTTCCCCAATAAAAGTTAGCCTACCTGGTTGCGCTGCTCATGAAGTGCTGAAGCTTTTTCACATATTCGGGCATAGATGGACTCACGTTGTTCATCATTCAGATGGGACAGGCTTCTGAATCGTGGGTCAAGCGCTGTGCACTCCTGCAGCACGTCATTACAGTCCCCGGTGCATCGGTCCGAGATGTCGAGTAAGATTTCATGTTGGCGATGGTCTGTGTGTCATTTCCGTTTGGTGACATGCTTTGCTCGATCATGTACTTCAGTGGCATTATCAGTGAAACAGTGGGCTCTTTTTCATCACAGACAACAGTTGTGGCTGTCTTCAGTGGCTTAAGCAGTTTCACTATGTCTTCTACATCTGATATATCAGTGTGATCCAGAGTGTCGATTTCTCTCGTATTCCTTCGGATTTCTGGGCAGCTCAACGCTGCTGAGACAGCTGCTTGCTGCTCCAGGTAGCGCGCCAGCATTTCCTACGTGCTGTTCCACCTGGTCTGGACATCGGTGATGAGTTTATGCTGAGGCAGTTCTAACTGGGTTTGCTTGTTGGTCAGGACTGCGGTGGCCGTGGTGCTCTTGTGAAAAAATGTAATTATTCTTCGCACACGGCCAAGAAGGCGTGCAACGCGGGATACAGCCAAGCCTCTCTTACTGGCCAGATTCACAACATGCGCCAAGCACTTGATGTGAGGGTGGAGACCGCTCTCTCTCACAGCAATGTCCATGTTGCTCGCGTTTTCTGTGACACAAGCAATGGTGTCAGAACCCAAACCCCCGGACCGGCCTCTCCCAGCTAACCGGCCTCCATCTTGGACCACATTTCCCAGCATGCTCTTCGTGGGAACTCCCGGCATTCTCCCAGTCACACCCAAGCCTATATATGGAAGACGCCGCACCGGCTCTTCACTCAGTCATCGTTTAATTGAAACCCATGATCAGAGTTCTCTACCTAATAATCCAGACATCAAACATCCTTACCAAGCTCAACTCCCGTACCCAGTCGACCAGCGTGACAGGATGACTGAGTCCGTAGATCCAGCAGAGTTCGAGCGAATGAAAAGAAAGATGGAGCAAATGGAGAATGATCTCATTCAGCTCCACACCCTGATCGATCGGCTCAACACCAAACAAAACTCCCAGACCGATCTCATCCTGCAATTATCCACAGCCCTCCATGCTCTCCAACAGCAAGCCCTCGCTCCACCAACAGAGGGGCCACACTTCAGTCTCCCAGAGAGGTGGAATGGAGAGACGGGGAGCCCAGACGGTCTGCTCGCCACCCTCGACATGCAGTTTGATTGCCAGCCAGGACGCTTCCCCACTGCGCGCTCTCGGGTGGCGCATCTCACCTCCCTGCTCTCCGGACGCGCAACTGAGTGCGCCGCTGCGCTTTATAATTCCAAGTCACCGGCTTGCAATGACTATGCTGCTTTTGTGTCCGCCCTCAGAAAGACTTTTGTTCCACCCAGCAGCGAAGTGGGAGCAGAAGCACAACTCCTAAAGCTCCGCCAGCGGGAGCGCACAGTGTGCGCTTATGCGTCGGAGTTCCGCACAATCTCCGCCAAGCTGTGGTGGGATGACTCTGCCCTCCGAGCTGTCTTCTTGAAGGGACTGGCGACCTACATCCGTGACGAGATGGCGGGAAAGGAACTGCCCCAGACCCTGGATGAAGTGGTCGATCTGGCGCTGCGCATCGATCAGTGGGTTCTGGTTCGGCCCAAGCCCTTCGCTCGCCCATCCAGGGCGCCTGGACCTCTTCCTCGTTCCCCCACGCCTGCTCCCGGACCCGCTTCTACTGATGAGCCCATGCAATTAGGCCACCTTCCTCCAGAGGAGAGACAGCGACGGTGGCGCGAGGGTCTCTGTGTCTATTGTGGCTCCTCCCACCACAGACGAGTGAACTTTCCATTACGTTTGGGAAACGAAGGAACCCACTGAGTATCGGGGTCGCTCAGCCTGGGCCACCTTCAACCTCTGCCCCTTTAAATCGACTCCTTCTTCACGTCACCCTCCTTCATGGTGAGACCTCACTTTTCAGATGCACGCGCTGGTGGACTCGGGGGCCGCTGACAATTTTATGGACATGGATCTGGCTAAGCGCCTACGGATCCCCATGACCCCCTTGGAGAGAGTTGTGCCAGTGACCTCGGTGGACGGTAGGCCCCTCCAACCCTATCCGGTCCAAAACCGAACCCAGCCACTCCAGATGATCGTCCAAGGCCACTGAGAGACCCTCCGGTTCCTGATCATATGTGCTCCCTCCTCTCCTCTAATCCTGGGATTTCCCTGGCTCCGTCTCCACGACCCCCGGATTTCCTGGTCCCAGGGCCGCCTTTTGGAATGGGGGACCCCGTGCCAGGCCCACCTCTCTCCTCCTCCATCCATGCCAGACCGCCCGGATGGTGACCCCGGCCCAACACCGCCCAATCTGCCACTGCCCTATCGGGACCTGGCTGCGGTGTTCGACAAGCGGCGCGCCACCACGCTGCCGCCTCACCGCCCGTACAACATGGAAATCAAGCTGCAACCAGGAACCAGTCCACCCCGGGGGCACCTTTTTTCTCTCTCTCCCGCCGAGTCCAGAGCCATGGACGATTATATCGACCAGGCCCTCCAGCAGGGTTTCATCCGACCTTCCTCCTCCCCGGGTGCCGCAGGCTTCTTCTTTGTAAGGAAAAAGGAGGGTGATCTCCACCCCTGTATCGATTACCGAGGTCTGAACAAAATCACAGTCAAAGACCGTCATCCTCTGCCGCTCCTCACGTCTGCTCTGGACGCCATCTCCCAGGCGCGGATCTTCACCAAACTGGACCTCCGGAGTGCCTACAATATGGTCCGTATTAAAGCTGGAGATGAATGGAAGACCGCGTTCATCACACCCACCGGTCATTGGGAGTACCAAGTCATACCCTTCGGGCTGTGCAATATCCCCTGGAGCATAGGAGGGACCAGGACGGTGTCGGCGGAGATGTTGGTGAGACTAATGGGCATTAGCTCGTGTTATGGAGGCCCGTGCCTTGATCCAGGCATTCCTGCAGCGCCTCACCAGGGATTGAGCGGCCGGCACCGCAACTTCGGGTTCTTGGTGGGCAAAGACCGGGGGCTGGTAGCCATAACAGACTTAGAACGGGGACATCAGAGTGGCCGAGGAGGTGTGGAGATTGTGGGATAACTCAGCCCAGAGGAGGTACTTAGGCCACTGCGAGGGTTGGGCCGAGACAAAGCAGCGGAGGTACCGTCCCAGTTGTTGGTTTGCCCGCTCCGTTTGGCCGTTGGTCTGCAGGTGATAGCCCAAAGATAGGCTGACTGATGCTCCCACCACATGACAAAAAGCCCTCCAGAACCGGGCTGTGAACTGGGGTCCACGGTCCGAGACCATGTCGACAGGAAACCCATGGAGACGCACCACATTCTCCAGAAACAACTCAGCTGTGCGTCGGGCCGAGGGGAGGCCCGGAAGGGCGACGAAGTGAACAGCCTTAGAAAACCGGTCAGTGACCGGTATGATGGTATTAAGGTTGTTGACCGGTGGAAGTCCTGTGACAAAGTCCAACCCCACATGGGACCAGGGGCGGCTGGGTACCGGAAGAGGTCTGAGGGTACCAACCTAGGCCTGGTTCGATGTCTTGGAGCGGGTGCAGACGTCACAGGCGCTCGTATAGTCCTTCACATCCCTCTCCATACATGGCCACCAGAGAGCTCGTTTGAGGAACCTAAGAGTTCGTGAGAAGCCCGCGTGGCCAGACAGGCGTGATGAGTGGGCCCAGGACAATGCCTCGCTGCGACAGGCCGTGTGGACGTAGAGCCGACCCGCGGGGGTCTCTGGAAGCGCGGGATCGTCCCGGAGGCCGTTTTGGATAGCCTCCTCCAGTGGCCACCTCAGGTGGGCCAAGAAACAGTGCTCAGGGAGAATAGGTGCCGGCTCGGACGTGGGCGGTGGATGTGTGAACTGGCAAAAAATGGCGTCCGCCTTCTGGTTCTTTGTCCCGGGGCGATAGGCGAGATGAAACTCGTAGGGTTCGAAGAAGAGGGCCCAGCGAGCCTGGCGAGGATTGAGCTGCTTGGCGGACCGTATGTGGGTTAGGTTCTGGTGGTCAGTCCAGATGGTGAACGACTTAGTGGTGCCCAGAAGCCACTGCCTCCATTCCTCCAACGCCCATTTTACGGCCATCAGCTCGCGATCCCCTACGCCGTACTTCTGCTGGGTGGTGGAAAACTTCCTGGAGAAGTAGGCGCAAGGATGTAGCCTGTCATCTGGGCCGACCTTGGGACAGGATGGCGCCGGCGCCGACATCCGAGGCTTCAACCTCGACCACAAAAGGGACTGCCAGATCCGGATGGCGCAGGATAGGAGCCGATGTGAAACGAGCGACTAGGTAGTGGAAGGCCCGAACGGCCTCTGGGGTGAGCCAGAACGGTTGACCAGGTGGGCTCGGTCAGGTGAGAGAGGTGAGAGGTGCTACAATGGTGCTAAAGTCTTTGATAAATCGACGGTAAAAGTTGCAGAAACCCAGAAAACTCTGCAGTTGCTTCAGGCTGGTTGGTAGGGGCCAGTCTCTCACCGCCTGGACTTTCTGAGGGTCCATAGTTAGACCTTGATCCGAAATCAGGTAGCCCAGGAATGAAACGGGCCGCTGGTGGAAGGAGCACTTCTCGGGCTTACAGAACAGGTTGTTGTCCAGAAGCCGGGTCAGGACAGCGCGAACATGGTGGTGATGTTCGGCCTCTGACTTGGAGTAGATCAGGATGTCATCCAGGTAGGCAAACACCCACAGTCCCAACATGTCACGGAGGACATCATTGATGAAGCGTTGGAAAACGGCGGGGCTATTGCACAGCCCGAAGGGCATGACCTGGTACTCCCAGTGACCGGTGGGGGTGATGAACGCCGTCTTCCACTCATCTCCAGCTTTGATACGGACCAGATTGTAGGCGCTCCGGAGGTCCAGCTTGGTGAAAATCCGCGCCTGGGAGATGTCATCCAGGGTGGACGTGAGGAGCGGCAGAGGATGGGAATCTCTGACTGTGATCTTGTTCAGTCCTCTGTAGTCTATACAGGGGCGGAGATCACCCTCCTTTGTCCTCACAAAGAAGAAGCCTGCGGCACCTGGGGACGACGAGGGTCGGATGAAACCCTGCTGGAGGGCCTGGTCGATATAGTCCTCCATAGCTCTGGACTCGGCGGGAGAGAGAGAAAAAAGGCGCCCCCGGGGTGGAGTGGTCCCTGGCTGGAGCTTGATCTCCATGTCGTATGGACGGTGAGGCGGCAGCGCGGTGGCTCGCTGCTTATCGAACACTGCGGCCAGGTCCCGATAGGGCAGTGGTAGATTGGGCGGTGCGGAACCGGAGCCACCCTCCGGGCAGTCAGGTCGGGGAGGAGGAGGAGAGAGGTGGGTCCGGCACTGGGCCCCCCATTCTAGAAGGCGAGCTTGAGACCAGGAGATCCGTGGGTCGTGAAGGCGGAGCCAGGGAAACCCCAGGATCAGAGGAGAGGAGGGAGCACGGATGATCAGGAAATGAAGGGTTTCCCGGTGGCCCTGGACTGTCATCTGGAGGGACTGCATTCGGTTTTGGACAGGGTAAGGCTGGAGGGGCCTGCCGTCCACCGTAGTCACTGGTACAACCCTCTCCAAGGGGGTAGTGGGGATCAGTAGGCGTTTAGCCAGGTCCACATCCATAAAATTGTCAGCGGCACCCGAGTCCGCCAGCGCGTGCATCTGGAGCGAGGTCTCGCCGTATAGGAGGGTGACGTGCAGAAGGAGCCGATTGGAAAGGGCAGGGGCTGGAGGCAACCCAGGCTGAGCAACCCCGAGACTCAGTGGGTTCCTTCGTTTCCCGAACGGAGTGGGCAGTTCATGCGTCTGTGGTCGGCGGAGCCACAATAGGCGCAGAAACCCTCACGCCACCGTCGCTGTCCCTCCTCTGGAGGAAGGTGGCCCAGTTGCATGGGCTCCTCAGTAGCAACGGGTCCGGGAGCAGACGTGGGAGGACGAGAAAAAGGTCCAGGTGCCCTGGATGGGCGAATGAGGGGCTTGGGCCGAACCAAACCCCGCTGATCTATGCGCAACGCCAGATCCACCACTTCATCCAGGGTCTGGGGCAGCTCCTTTCCCGCCATCTCATCCCGGATGTAGGTTGCCAGTCCCTCCAAGAAGACGGCTCGAAGGGCAGAGTCATCCCAGCGCAGCTTGGCGGAGATGGTGTGGAACTCTGACGCATATGCGCACACAGAGCGCTCCTTCTGACGGAGTTTTAGGAGTCGTGCCTCTGCCCCCATTTCGCTGCTGGGTGGAACAAATGTCTTTCTGAGGGCGGCCACGAATGCAGCGTAGTCATTGCAGTCCGGTGATTTGGAATAATAGAGCACAGCAGCCCACTCTGCCGCGCATCTGGTGAGCAGGGAGGTGAGCTGTGCCACCCGAAAGCGTGCAGTGGGGAAGCGTCCCGGGTGGCACTCGAACTGCCTGTCGAGGTTAGCGAGCAGACCGTCTGGACTCCCCGTCTCTCCATTCCACTTCTCCGGGAGACTGAAGTGTGGCTCTGCCGTCGGTGGAGTGAGGGCTTGCTGCTGGAGAGCATGAACCTGCTGCTGGAGTGCCGTGACGGCAGTAGACAACTGCATGGAGAGATCGGTCTGGGAGTTCAGTCTGGTGTTAAGCCGATCGACTTGAGCGTGGAGCTGAACGTTCTCGTTCACCAGTTGCTCCATCTTTCTCTTCACCTGCTCAAACTCCGCTGGATTAATGGACTCAGTCATCCTGATAGACTCGAAGACTGGGTTCGGGAGTACGAGCTTTTATTACAGACTGCTGGCTGAAAGTGTTGCTGGAAAGGCTGACAGTTGGATGAGGTCTGAGGGGGAAAGGTAGAGGTTTAGCTGTATTAGCTTCGGAATACTCTGATCATGGATCACAGTGGAACGATGACTGAGTGAAGAGCCGGTGTGGCGTCTTCCGTATATAGACATGGATTGACGCAGGTGCAACGTGGAGGGAATCCCCACGAGGGGCATGCTGGGTAATGTGGTCCCAGATGGAAGCCGGTCATCTGGGAGAGCCCGGCCTGGGGGCTTGGACTCTGACAGTTGCACGCGAGGTCCAGCTGTCGGTGGTCAGAGCGACGCGGTCGGCATTTTTTAGACACTCTTTCACGCTTTGTTTCGTTTCATTGTAAATTTCCGGGATTACCTTCTCTGAAAAATGTCCCCGGCATGGCATCTTAAACTTGGGCTCCAGCACCTTGAACATTTGGATGAATTTTCTGTTCGCTACTATGTTAAATGGAGCCATGTAGTCCGCTATGAACTCACCAATGAGCCGGGTTATCTGTTTTGCACGTGGACTTGACGGAGGTAGAGTTGGTGTCAGTGCTTGTTTCATGGTCAGCTGTCCTTTCGGTAGGCTTGTTTTCGCCAAGGCCGTCTTCACATTTTTATGGTAACGTTGAAGGTGGTGGTTCATGTTTGTTGTGTTGGAGGTGGTGTACGGAATGACAGCATAGCATAGCTTACCATACCATACCAATTTTATTTATATAGAACATTTAAACACGGCATGAGAGCTGACCAAAGTGCTGAACAAAAACACACAATAAAAACAATCTAAAATAAAAACTAAATCCATTAAAATCAAGAAATCCAGTAAAATCAAGTAATCCAACTCGAAAAGAAAAGGAGAAAGGGAATAAGTTAGACTGAATTAAAAGCCAGAGAATAAAAGTGAGTTTTTAACCGAGACTTAAAAAGGGAAAGAGAGGTAGAGAGTCTGATCGGGAGGGGCAAGTGGTTCCAGAGCTTCGGTGCACAAACTGAAAAGGCACGCTCCCCGCTGGACTTACAGCGAGAGCTAGGGACATGTAGGAGGTGTTGGTCAGCTGATCGGAGGGATCTTGTAGGGACATATGGGTGAATGAGTTCAGACAAGTAGCCAGGTGCTAAGTTATTGAGGGATTTAAACACAAAAACCAGGATCTTAAACTCTATCCGGAGATGGATGGGGAGCCAATGGAGATTTGCTAAAACCGGTGTGATGTGTTCCCGCTGCCTGGTGCCAGTCAAGAAACGAGCTGCTGCGTTCTGCACAAGCTGAAGTCGAGCGAGAGTGGAGGAGGAGATACCGTATAGCACTGAGTTAGAGTAATCGAGACGGGAAGTAATAAATGCATGGACAACTGAATGGAGATGACCCCTTTTTAAAATGGGCTTAACTTTTGCCGTTATTGTCTTTTTTAACCGGAAAGCCAAAATACTGCCAGACAGATGACCTGTATCCAGGAGGAGCATCCTCAATTTTGACCTCATTTGACTCCACTGTTCTGCTCTTTCGGGGCAAGGCAGTTGGTGGCACCAACTTGGTGCTAATGCTAATATTTGTTCGCTCGCTGTAGCCTGCAGTGTTGTTGTTACAACATGCGCTGTGACTTAACGTCACGACGCACTGCACCGTTCCCCGGATGTTTTTTTTAAAATTTATTTTATTTTATTTACTTTTAGCCTGCTTTATCAGCAGAGATGGTGCTATCAGCCTGTCACCATAGACTGTAGGCCTGCCCTACTACTACACAAATCATGCAGCAGTGCCGCCTAGTCTAATTTCGTGGTCCATATTTTTTTACCTTTTTTCACCAGTTTTGTTCTCCGGTGACGCACCCCCAAGATTCCACTATCTCCGCTCCGCTCCGGCACGAACTCCACAGCAAAAACGGTCCCATTGTAGTCGGCCGGCGAGCAGCGGCACTCCGCTGTTTTTGTGGTCGGTAGATCTTTTAGAACTGCAGTTCAAAGGTAACTCATGAGGTGAATATATATGAACACAGGTAGCAGTTTCTCTTTAGGATTGAGAGGAGATGCAGGAAGATAATAAACAGGCCGGACAGAAAAATAGTTAAATAAAAACAAGTTAGTTTTTGTACCTGGTGGTTGCGACAAACAGACACCATTGAAGGTAATCAGAAGTGAGGAACAGAAAATGAAATAATTATTTTAATGTTTAGAGCAGCAGGAACTCCGAGAGGCTGCAGGCGCATCAGTGAGATTGCGGCCGCTGCGCAGGGGGAGGGGGGAGAGGGCTGAAGCAGGAACTACCGTTGTTAAAAGAAATGTGGGCACAATTTTAATTGCCAAAAACTCCAGCGAACCTACCGACCCCCCCGGCCGCTTCAGGTGTATGACGTCATCAACGACTAGTCGAAGTCGACTCGATTTTCATTACTTGACTGTCGACTTTTAAAAAAATTAAGTCATGCAACCCCTAGTATGTACTTGTGAAAACACTTGATTCCAAAGATAATAGCTGATCCTTCTTTGTCCAGCTGAGAGTAACGCTTTTCAGCAGGTGTCAATGTCCTTGACATGAAACCCAAAGGCTTGTCACTTCCGTCTTCCATCTTATGTGACAATACAGTGCACACCCCATAGGGTGACGCGTCGCAAGCCAGCACCAGTTCTTTGTCAGCCGAGTAATGGCATAATACTTCAGCTGATTTCAGTAGCTGTTTAGACTGTGTGAACGCCTCTTCCTGCTCCCTACCCCAACTCCACTGAGCATTTTTCTTCAACAGTTGATGTATTGGAGCCAAATGAGTGGCCAGGTTAGGCAAGAACTTATTGTAGTAGTTCAGGAGACCCAAATATGCCTTCAACTCAGCTACTGTTGTTGGAGATGGAGCTTCCACAATGGCTCGCACCTTGCTCTGAACAGGATGTAGGCCTTGAGCATCGATCTGGTGACCTAAGTATTGTACCTGGTCCTGTAGGAAGACACACTTGTGCCTCTGGAGTCGTAGACCTGCTTCTTTCAGGCTTTTTAGTACTTCCTGTAGTGTTCTCAGGTGCTCTGCAGTATCTTTCTCTATCAACAGTAAGTCATCGAAATAAACTGCTACGTTAGGCAGATCTTGCAACAGGCTTTCCATCGTTCTCTGGAAAATGGCCGGAGCCGATGACACCCCAAAGGCCAGCCTGTTGTAGGTGAAAAGCCCACGATGTGTGTTTATGGTCAGATGCTTCTTAGACTCCTCATCCATCACAATCTGCTGATATGTGTGACTTAGGTCTAGCTTAGTGAACTTCTTCCCTCCCGTTAATGCGTTACATAGGTCTTCCAGTCGGGGAATTGGGTATTGTTCCAGTGATGACGCATTATTCACAGTCAGCTTATAGTCACCACATATCCTGATGGAACCATTGAGCTTAAGGACAGGCACTATAGGCACTCCCCACTCAGAATACTTAACTGGTTTTATGATATCATTCTTTGAAAGTCTTTCAATCTCTTTTCCCACCTTAGTCTTCATGGCATATGGAACTGAGCGGGGCCTGTAATATTTGGGGCATGCGTTTGCAGATACTCTGATCGTTGCTTTCGTTCCTTTTAACATGCCTAATTCTTCTTTAAAGACTTCCTCATGTCTTGCAAGAACTTCCTGTAAGTCCTGAGTCTCAGCTTTCACCTGCTTGATTTTATCCCACTTGAGCTTTAATTCTTCCAGCCACCCTCTAGCTAGAAGACTAGGTCCTGTTCCCTTCACGACCACTAGGGGCAGCCTTTTCTTCTGGCTCGCATATTTCACTTCAACCTTTACGACCTCCACCACTGATATGTTTTCTCCACTATATGACTTAAGAGAGAGTTTACTTTCTTTTATTTCTGGCCTACTTCCTTCCTGCCAGGTGTCACAGAACTGGTTTTCATTCATGATGCTAACACGGCAGCCAGTGTCTATTTCAAACTTTGCTGTTTTGCTATTTACTTCCATTTCCACTTCGAATGGGTTAACCCTCTGAATGGAACAGTCTGTCCTCAAACATGCCAGCGCAAATGCTTCTTCTTGATCAGAATCACTTTCAGGATTATAGTCTCACGTACCTTATGTGACTTGTACGAACGTGTGAGGTGTCCTGCCTGGTGTGCACTTACTCCTTATTCTTTCTTTTGGACTGACATGCTCTGGCAATATGTCCCTCTTTTCCACAAACGCGGCATTTAGCGTCTTTAAACCTGCATCCCGTGGCGTTATGGTTTTTACCGTTGCATCGGTAGCACTCTTTTGCTCCACTTTTCTACCCGCTGCTCCTTTCTTTGTCCTCCGACACCACGCTATTACACGCCGCCAGCTTCTGCAGGTCATGAATGTCTCTGTTTGCAGCCTCCCCAGCCACAGCAATCTGATACGCTTTCTCGAACGTGAGGTCGGTCTCCGACAACAGACGTCATTGTATCCTATCTTCATTAATCCCGCAAACCAGCCGGTCTCTTAAAATGTGTTCCAACATTGTGCCAATATTGCAATCCTGTGCTAGCCGTCTCAACTCGGCCACAAATGCGCTGATGGTTTCTGTAGGCTGGCGGAACCGAGAATCAAATTTGCATCTTTAGACAATCTCGCTCGGTTTAGGATTGAAGTGCTGTTTCATCACTGCCACCAATTCACTGTGTTTTGGTGCTGGGTTTAGCTGGACTCACCAAGTTCCTCATTAGTTTATATGTGGCTGGTCCCACCATGCTAATAAGGATAGCCCTCTGCTTCTCCTCATCCCCGATCTTGTTCGCTGCAAAGAATTGATCGAGAATCTCGCAGTATTCTTCCCAGGTCTGCTCCTTCACATCAAAGGCTGACCGCGTTCCTAGCATAGCACTCATTTTCGTTCACCTTCCTTCCAGTTTGCTTGTCATCCATCTGGAATCAGGTAGACAGCGCCGCCACCCACTATCTTCATCGCCAATATGTGACAACTTGACTTTGTAATAAGCAGCTCCACACAAGATTGGGTAGAACTCTCGAGCTTTAATGCATTTCATCAGCATCCACATGTTTGAACTCCCTCACTCTGGAAAACCCCGGCAACACACTGAACACTTCCGGGTGACCGCTCCCCCTGTCGGACCAGGGTAATAATGCGCTCAATATACTACACTTTCTTTCTCTCGTTTTCCTCCTCCAACCCCCATAAATCCCTGTGTGTCCTCCTGCAGCACCACAGACATCAGTAACAACACAAGGACCTTGTTCAAGTTGAGCTGCGCCTCGCCTGGAAACCAGACGAGAGCAGACAGTCGCAGCAGGGGGAGTGGCTGAAAGCCGGCGTTTAAGCCGGACACAATTTCCTACATGTGTAGCTCGGGGGTGACGATGGATGAAGATATCGCGTTAGCATTCATACTTGTTTAATTTTCAGTTTTAATTCTGGTGCCTGTTAGCAGCTGAAACACATCCTCGCGTGCTTGTGGATATCATATATTGTATATGAAAACCTGACTGTAATAATAAGTGAAGGTTATCAGCTGTAGCTTCAGCGTGCTCATAGGAAACGTGACAAAAGAACACAAAACACATTTCTCTTTATGGCCTATATTGTTGTCATCTTCAACATAACGTGATTTACAGAATACATGTGACCAACTAAGATTTCATGTTCTACCACCGAATGTTTGGATCAAAATATGAACCAATCAGATCTTAGATCAGGTGAGAGCCAGGCGTTTCCCGTCATCCTCTAGGTTTTGCAGCCGGTGGAGAGCAACTGCAGCGCCTTGCTCCAAAATCTGCGGCCGCCTTGATCTCACAAGGTTATCGTTGCCTACGTATGCATGACGTCAGAGCAAGTCGGCGTCAAGTCGGACACAAATCTAACCGGCATGCACTGCTCGCCGGTCACCGCTGGTCTAATATGTGCAGAACTGGCTAATCTCGAACATGGCCAAAAAGTCTAGCGTGTTGTGTAAAAACTGCTACTTTTAGCATTTTTTTAGGGCCGACGTGTTACTACCAGACGTACAGTGTGAGCATGACTCGTGAGATCTGCTCTGCAAGGAAGTCGCACTGTTTGAGCAGAAGCTGAAAGCTACGAGTGAGAGTCGTACTGTGGCCTGGTTCTCACCTGATCTAACACCTGATTGGTTCACATTCTGATCCAAACATCCGGTGGTAGAATGCTATATGTTAGTTGGTCAATCAAATCAAATCAAATCAAATCAAATCGCTTTTATTGTCACGTCACATGTGCAGGTACACTGGTACAGTACATGCGAGTGAAATTCTTGTGTGCGAGCTTCACAGCAACAGTTGCGCAAAATACAATTACGTAAAAACAAGCAAAATATAAAAATGTCTAATCTAAGTAATAATATGTATATTATGTAAGGTATATACATTCCTAAATGTGTGTGCTAGTATTTTATTTTTTATTTTTCTACGTGTGTGCATGTGAGTGTGTGTATAACGCGTATATACATATTTAACCAATGAATAAAGTAAACAATAAGATAAGAGATATAAAATGTACAGAGGTTGGTATGTGCAAACAGTGGCATTAATGTACAGTGTGGAGTGTGTAATGTTGGAGTTTCAGTAGTGAGGGTGAGGTGTTCAGCAGTCTGATGGCCTGATGGAAAAAGCTGTCTCTCAGTCTGCTGGTTCTGGACCGGATGCTGCAGAACCTCCTTTCTGATGGACGTAGTCTGAACAGTTTATGGCTGGGGTGACTCGAGTCCTTGATGATCCTCCCCGCTTTCCTCAGGCACCGCTTCCTGTAGATGTCCTGGAGGGAGGGAAGCTCACCTCCAATAATCAATTCTGCACACCGCACTACTCTCTGGAGAGCTTTGCGGTTGTAAGCGGTGCTGTTGCCATACCAGGTGGAGATGCATCCAGTGAGGATGCTCTCAATGGCACAGCGATAGAAGGTCCTGAGGATGCGGCGGCTCATGCCAAATCTTTTCAGTCTCCTGAGAAAGAAGAGGCGCTGCTGTGCCTTCTTCACTGTATTGTCCGTGTGCACTGACCACGTAAGATCCTCAGCCAGGTGAACTCCAAGGAAACGGAAGCTGCTCACCCTCTCCACAGCGTCGCCGTTGATGGTGATGGGGGTGTGTATTCCTCTGCACCTCCGGAAGTCCATTATCAACTCCTTTGTCTTTGTGACGTTGAGGGTGAGACGGTTGTCCTGACACCAGTGGGTCAGGGCGCTGATCTCCTCCCTGTAGGCCGTCTCATCGTCGTTGGTGATGAGACCTACCACTGTGGTGTCGTCCGCAAACTTCACAATGATGTTGGAGTTTCTCGTGGCCGTGCCGTCGTGGGTGTAGAGTGAGTACAGGAGAGGGCTCAGCACACACCCCTGCGGAGCACCAGTGTTCAGTGTGACGGGGGATGAGGTGGTGCCGCCCAGTCTGACCACCTGGCGTCTGTCGGACAGAAAGTTCAGGATCCAGCTGCAGAGGGAGCTGCTCAGTCCTAGATCCTGCAGTTTCCTGTCCAGCTTCGATGGAACGATGGTGTTGAATGCTGAGCTGTGATCTACAAACAGCATTCTCACATACGTGTCGCTCTTCTCCAGGTGTGACAGGGCAGCATGGAGTGTCAGGGCTATGGCATCATCAGTGGACCTGTTGTGGCGGTATGCAAACTGTAGAGGGTCCAGTGAATCGGGCAGTGCAGAGCAGATGAAGTCCCTGACCAACTTCTCGAAGCATTTGCTAACGATGGGCGTCAGGGCTACAGGTCGCCAGTCACTCAATGTGGAGATGGTGGAGGATTTGGGTACAGGGACAATGGTGGCCATTTTGAAGCAGGCTGGGACTACAGACAGAGAGAGGGAAAGGTTGAAGATGTGTGTAAACACTCCAGCCAGCTGGGCCGCGCATGACCTTAGGACGCGGCCGGAAATCCTGTCCGGACCAGTAGCTTTGCGTGCGTTCACCCTCCTGCAGCACCTCCGCACATCCTCTTCAGACACAGTGAGCGCACTGACGTCATCCGCGGTGCGCTCACTGTCCGGTCTCATGGTGTTCGCTGTGTCGAATCTGGCATAGAATGCGTTTAGATCCTCACACAGAGGCCGTGGTCTGCGGTGTGCTGGTTCTCCCTCTAAAGTCTGTGATTGTGTTTAGTCCCTTCCACATTCTCCGGGTGTTGTCAACTGTTGCTCCACCATGTCTCTGTACTCACGTTTGGCTGCTTTGATCGTCACATGTATTCTGTAAATCACGTTGATGATAACAACAATATAGGCCATAAAGAGAAATGTGTTTTGTGTTCTTTTGTCACGTTTCCTATGAGCACGCTGAACCTACAGCTGATGACCTTTACTTATTATTACAGTCATGTCTCCATATACAATATATGATATCCACAAACACGTGAGGATGTGTTTCAGCTGCTAACAGGCACCAGAATTAAAATCAAAAATTAAACAAGTATGAACACTAACGCCATATCTTCAGCCATCGTCACCCGCAAGCTACATGTAGGAAATCTGTCCGGCTTTAGCCACGCCCCATGCTGCGTCTGTCTGCTCTCTGTTTTCCAGGCGAGGCGCAGCTCATGTTGGACAAGGCCATGTCTCATTAACTGTACCTGTGGGGTGCAGCCCCTACCAGGTGTAGACCAAACCACTTAGCACGTTTTTAAGGGGTGATAGATCCTCAGAGATAATTCAGTTATTATCTTTAAGGCAGAATTCTGTTTCCTAATCTCTTCATCCACCTCACCCCTGCCACGTGGACCTCAAAGGATAAACCATCAACCCTACTCAATGGTCAATTTTCCTGGTCGGGTCACCCATGAAGACAGTAGGAGGGTTAAACAATGTAAAGAGTGACATATATCATCTAAATTTGCACACTTATACTAACCATAATCATAGTTTGAAATGAATTTAAAGATCATGAAACATTTAAATTTTACTTTATTTTGAAAAGCCACTGGCTATTTCCTGTCTAGCTGAGGTGCTCCGGGTGAGCTTCTCATGAGAGACGGTCTGAAGTAGAGGAGAAAAGTCCGTGTCCCGCCCACCTTATTGACAGTCTTCCGTTTCCAGATTAATATTTGTATAAAGTGTGGATAAAGCAGGAGGCGGGGCTTAAATGCAGGTTCGGAAAGCGTGGAGCGCAGGTGAGCACAGCTTATCAATAACTGTTTCAAAAAGATGGAGAACAGATAGATGAGCAGAAGAAATATCTTATTTTGAAATATCAGAGGTGAAGTAACATATCAGGAGCGAATAAGAAGAAGGGGGCGTTCCCGTTTACAAACCAAAACGCTCCTTTTAGCGGCTGGCCGTCACACCGAACCACTCTGGGAAGAGGCTTTTATTTTGTAGTACAACAAAATGACAGACTTCAGTAACAATGAAGGGGTGAGAGGGTGTGAGAACCACCCAGATGAAAGGGTTAGTCGAAACACCAGATCAGAGGTCTGATAACACACAAACAGTAGAAAATAACACTGAGTCAGAGAGCAGGAGGTTAAAGCTGAAACACCAGATTACAGAATAATCTAAATCTGTTAAACACACACGTGGGCCGGGTAGCGAACTGGTCAAATCCTCCCGGAGGAGGTAGCTGTGGCTCCTGTAGGGAACCCGCCAATCTTTCTCAGAGGACGGACTCCAAGGAAACAGAAATATCTGAAGGTGACTGTCATCTTTCACTCATTCATTCCTAAAAATCAGTCGTTCTGAGCAAAACGTTTGCTTCCAGTTGGCTGGTTAATTACAGGTCACGACCTGTCTGCGATGAAGGACACGTCTGTCACGTCCTGACTGCTCGCAGCAGCTTTTAGTCAGAGTAACTGTGTGTGTGTGTGCTTGTCTTTACAGGTTTAAGTGGACACACTGTAACTTTAACCTGTACTGGGCGGACATTTTACTGGTCCACACCCTAAGACCTGCTCTTAGAGGTGTGGTGTGAACTCATTTTTGGTTTAGGCTAGGTTAGGGAAGGAACCCCATTGGTTAGGGTGTGGGTTAAGCAAAGTGGAGTCACTAAAATGAATGGCAGTCATATAAATACAAGTGTGTGTGTGTGTGTGTGTGTGTGTGTAATAGCTGTTACTGGGAGGTATTTTAGGGTCCAGGATCTACTGGAGTTAGACCTTTGGGGGTGTGGTTAAGCTGTGCTGAGGTCAGACTGGAGTTTGGATTTCTGGTATCTGAGCAACTGTGGAGGATCACCTGCTGCTCCTGTGGTTCAGCGCTGAACCAGCAGCTGCTCCGGTGGACGCAGAAACACCAGCATCACAGTTATGTTATCACTAGAACCTTCTGCCTTGGCATGACCGACCAGCTTCTGAGCCACCCTCTGTCCCACCCCCGACACAGGGGGCTCTGAAGACAAGTCTCCTGCTTCCTCTGAGTCACCAGTCTGCTGGAGCCCCTTCAGAACCAGATCTGGTACTTCAGAAGGTTTGACTACATCAAAGAACCCGTCACATGCCAGCAGCACATAGTCCTCTTCTCCTGACAGCTGGATTGTTGAACAGTCGGCTTCTCCAGATACATAAGGCTTCTGGTCAAAGTCACCTGGAGGGGGGAGGAAAGCACAAGTGAAGCCCTCTTCACAGTAAACAAGGTTTGTAAACACAGTTTAATTACAGCTCAAAAGCACCATCTGCTGGTGGATTTAAGGAAATGAAGTGTGTCTCTGCTCAGGCACACAATCCCTGCTTCAGCAAACGCATAAAAGGTGGGTTACGTGTTATTTTCCATCCACTTCAAAAACTACATTAGTACACACACAAAAATCATCTGACAGATTAACAGCCTTACGCAGTTCAAGTGGTCTTCAATAAAATAATGCTTTTTCCCTAAACTGGTGATAACTGATGTGCAGTTTTAAAGGTGTGGAGCATCACTTAAACCAGTACATGTGCAGTGGTCTCTAGTAGGAATAAATCCCAGATGTGCCTGAATCAGGAAGTAAAAGTCAGATGGAGGATAAAGGAGCTTCAGACGACTTGGGAGTCTTATTTCCTGATATTTAGACATCTCATCTCTGATTGGCTAACAGCAACATGGCTCTTAGCACTGACTCAGCTCTACAACGATGTTTAATCTCCACAAATAAAACAAGCCTGGAGGAGTTCTGCTGTGTGGTGGAGTTGCTAATGCTAATGGTTAGCTTCTACTAGCTGAGACGTTCTCTGCTGTTTCCTGGATGCTAAACCAACAACAGCCTTTATGAATAACTTTTCATTCTGCTGTTGTACATGAAGCCTCCGCTCAGACTTAATAATAATAATAATAATAATAATACATTTCATTTAAGATGTGAGGAACGGACAACAGAACCCAGTAGCAAATGGAACAGGCGGGACTAGACAAGAAAAGGACCATTCAGAAACATTTTAATTGTCTAAAAGCAGAAAATGTCCGCGGATGGGAGGAACAGCATTAGATGTGACCATCTGGAAGTATTGGTGAGTACACATTCGTACTGGTTAGAAAAGTGTCACAGTGGTAGCAGCCGGCACTGCTCAGATGGGGCAGAGGGGGTGGGTGGCTGAAGTTCAACTGAACTGAACCATTTTTCTTCTCGTGGCGGTGCATGACCAATATTATTAATGACAGCATTCTTTAATGCTGTAGCTCAGTTTCGTTCCCTCGCTCAGCTGTGTTCATGTGAGATGGAGATTCACCTGCTTCCTGCAGCAGCACAACAAGATTTACCATAATAATCTTATTATTATCTTAAGACTGGGGCTCAACGGAGGCAGACGCGCCGCGTTGCGCCCGCGGTTTTAGGAAGTCAACTGGTCACACACTGAGCGCTTCTTGGAAAGTTGCGTTATAGTCACAACATCAGCTGGGACTTGAGAACATCAAGTGACTATTTTTTATACTTGCTGTCGTGTTTTGTGAGACTCTTAATTCATTATAAATGGGTAGGTATGCCATTTATAAGAATACTTTAAGATCAATAGTACTTTAAAGTAATCAAAACCACGGCTGGGTTTGTGCCGTAAAGCCGTTCCGCGTCGTATGAAACTTTATTCCTCTATGCAGGATCAGCGGAGTCATGAGTCCAGGACTAAGCCCGACTCAGAAAGCAAGGTTACTGCACGTTCTGGAACATCTACTGAGTTAATACCTGCTGCTGCATCTCAAAAACCCAGAAAGAACATTTAGGTCAGGCACCTTTGCCAAAGCCTACGGTGACACACGCTCAAGTTAAAAAGGTAGGAGAAACCTCAAGGCAAATCTCTTCTCATGCTGATATCCACAACAGTGCTTTAACGGACATTATGAGAAAGCAGAACGAGATAACTGAGAAGCTTGTAAAACAACAGAAACAGTCACTATTTCCATCTATGAAGATTCCTATCTTTAATGGTGATCCTTTGCATTTTAGATCCTTTCTTAACGTGTTTGAGCAAGGGATCGAATGTAAAACGATAACATGCAGGACAGGCTTTATTATTTAGAACAGGTTACCACAGGACAACCCAGATTATTGGTGAAAAGTTGCATGCACATGAATCCACAAACCGCTTACGTTGAAGCAAAACAGCAACTGGAGCGGAACTTAGGTAACAGCAAAATACATTTTATAGATAAAGCTCAAAACTGGTCAGTTATTAAGTCTGATGATGCTTCAGCTTTACGAGCTTCCACATTCTTTTTGAGAAGCTGCTTCAACACAATGGAGGAAGCTGGGTTTGTTGATGACCTGGAAACCTCGACCAACATGAGGATTCTTGTTTCAAAATTGCCTTTTAGACTTCGTGATAAATGGCGAATTATTGTTGTTGACATAGATGAGACATTCGGACATCTTTTCTTCTAGTGTCTTAAGAAAAACTGTATTTTTTTGGACACTTCACTTTTCTGTTTCTGGTGTTATGAAGCTTAGACGACTTTCACTGCTATTTTTTCACCTTTTTTCATTGTTTGAGCATTTGTTATGATGCGTAACCATGGCAATAAGCTGGTTTACAATAGGGAGCAGCTGATTAACATTGGAAAGGTTGAAATAATACCTCAACTGAAGCCACAAATCCCAAATGAGCTAAAACGCAAGAAGCGTGGGTGCAGAGCGGGGGCAAAACGGAGACAGAGAAAGAGGAAATTCAAACCATCTCTTCCATCGATCATAATGGGCGATGTGAGATCACTGGCCAACAAGATGGATGAACTCCAAGCCCTTACAAGGACTCAGCCAGAGTATCGGCAGTGCAGTGTTATCTGTTTCACTGAGACGTGGCTGCAGGACCATATCCCCGATTCCAGCGTCTCTCTGCCAGGATTCCTGACTGTACGAGCAGACAGAGATCTGAAGAGGAGCGGGAAAAGAAAAGGAGGTGGAGTGGCAGTGCTTGTCAACAACAGATGGTGCCATCCAGGTCATGTTTCAGTGAAATGTGGTTTCTGCAACCCAGATGTTGAACTCTTGGCAGTAAGTTGTCTCCCATATTATTAGCCAAGAGAGTTCACCAGTGTTGTCTTGGCAACCATTTATTTTCCACCTTCAGCCATTGCTGAAAATGCTTGTGATGTCATCAGTTCCGTTGTCACTAAGCTACAAACCCAGCACCCCAATGCATTTGTGGCTATCTGGTGACTTTAATCATGCCTCGCTCTCTGCTTCACTCCCAACATTTCAACAGTTTGTCAGCTGATCCACCAGAGAAAACAAGACATTGGATTTGTGTTATGCAAATGTAAAGAATGCATACATGTCCAAAACAAGACCTCCTCTGGGACAATCAGATCACAATCTTGTTTTTCTCTGCTCAGAATACAAACCACTTGTTCAGAGGCAACCTGTGACAAGAATAACTGTTAGAAAATGGTCACAGGACGCTGAAGAAGCCCTGCAAAGTTGTTTTGAGACCACAGATTGGATGACTCTCTGCCAAGGACATGAAGAGGACATCAATGCCATGACTGGATGTGTCACTGACTATATAAACTTCTGTGTGGACAACATCGTACCCACCAGAACAGTGAGATGCTTCACTAATAACAAACCCTGGATCACCAGTGAACTGAAGAATCTGCTAAATGAGAAAAAAAGAGCCTTCAAGGAGGGAGAAAGGGAATTATTGAGGAGTATACTGAAGCAACTGAAGATCAAGATCAGAGACAGCAAGGAGGCATACAGGAAGAAGCTGGAGAACAATCTACAGAGCAACAATATCAGAGGTGTCTGGTCAGGGATGAAGAAGATCAGGCTTTAAGCAGAGGAAGGATTGCACAGATGGCAGCCTGGACACAGCCAATGAACTGAACAAGTTCTTCAATAGGTTCAGTTCAGGAACAAACCCAGCATCCTCCTCGCCTGTCCCCAGCCAATCAGACATCCCATCCTCCTCTGATCCAACATTATCCTGTCACACGCCAGCTCTTTTGTCCTCTAACACAGTCATGGACTCTTCTGGTTCTACAAATTGGTCTTCAACCAAGTCAGGAGATGCTGCTGCCCCAGTTACCTCCCCCTCCCACCTATCTGTCTCTAGGTCAGGTGAAGAGGCAGCTGGAGAGACTGAACAGGAACAGGGATGCAGGTCCAGATGGTGTCAGCCCCAGAGTACTGAAGGCCTGTGCAGAGCAGCTCTGTGGGATTCTGCAGCACCTCTTCAACCTCAGCCTGGCCCAGGAGAAGGTTCCAGTCCTGTGGAAGGCATCCTGCCTTGTTCCAGTTCTAAAGAAAACTCGCCCATCAGTCAATGACGACTACAGACCGGTTGCCCTGACATCCCACACCATGAAGGTCCTGGAGAGACTCCTGTTGGTCCACCTGAATAAGCAAACTAGGACATATCAGGGCCCGCTGCAGTTTGCTTATCACCATGGAGTTGGAGTTGAAGATGCAATCATCCAGCTGCTTCAACCAATCCACTGTCATCTGGACAAAGCAGGCAGCACTGTCAGGGTCATGTTCTTTGATGTCTCCAGTGCATTTAACACAATCCAGCCTGATGTACTTTGCCAGAAACTCCAGAAGACACAGGTGGGGGCCTCAACTATCGCCTGGATTAAAGACTACCTGACAAACAGACCACAGTTTGTGAGGCTGAAGAGCTGCACATCAAACCAGGTGATCAGTAACATTGGAGCACCACAGGGGACTGTACTCTCACCATTCCTTTTCACCCTGTACACCTCAGACTTCCAGTACAAATCAGAGACCTGTCATCTACAGAAATACTCAGATGACTCTGCAGTTGTCGGGTGTATGAGAGATGGACAGGAAGTTGAGTACAGAGAGCTGGTGGAGCGCTTTGTGGCATGGTGTGGAAACAATCATCTGACCTTGAATGTGAACAAAACAAAAGAGATTATTTTAGACTTCAGAAGAAACAGGGTGGAGTCAAACACTGTTTCCATCATGGGAGAAGAAGTGGAGGTGGTTGAGGAATACAAATACCTTGGAGTGCACGTGGACAACAGACTGGACTGGAGAAAGAACAGCGAAGCCGTTTACAAGAAGGGACACAGCAGACTGCACTTCTTGAGGACGCTTAGGTCCTTCAATGTCTGTAGCAAGATGCTGCAGATCTTCTACAAGACTGTTGTTGAGAGTGTAATCTCTTCAGCCATCGTCTGTTGGGGTAGTAACATCAGAAGCAGGGACCTGAAAAGGCTCAACAGCCTAATAAAAAAGGTTGGTTCTGTTCTGGGGACGACTGTGGAACCACTGGAGGAGATGATGCAAAGAAGGATTCTCCAGAGAATCAAGAACATGATGGACAACCCTGAGCATTCTCTTCACAAGACTGTCCGACAACGGAAGAGTGTCTTCAGTCAGAGGCTTCTTCAGTTTGGCTGCAACACTGACCGCTACTGGAGATCCTTCCTGCCAACAGCCATTGTAATATACAACAACTCTTTGATGACTTGATTATTACTATTATTATTCTGAGCTACTACAGTAATCAATTTCCCTCTGGGATTAATAAAGTATTTTTGAATTGAATTGAAGTGCAGTGGCACGGTAAGATTCAAAGACCTTCTTGACTTTCCTGAAAAGCAAACAAGAGCTGCACTAGATCCCATTTTTGGGGAGAGTCAGCAGTCAAACGCTAAAGAAAAAATGGCTTCAAAAGCACCTTTTAAAACTAAAAGTAGTACCTTTGCTACTTCTGTAGCTGTAGTTTCACAACAAAATGGTAACAATCAGAAATCAGAACAGGCTCAGTTAAACCTTAAAGACAAAGGGTCAGTTCAAACTCAGTGCTTGTTTTGTAACAGAAGTCATTTTTTGGAAAGATGTGACTTACTCAAGCAGAAAAACAACAAAGAAAAGGTGACATTCCTTAAAGGCAGAGGTATATGCTTTGGCTGTTTGCAGAAGGGTCATATGAGCAAGAAATGTACACAGCGTTTAACATGCCACATCTGTAACAAAAGCCACCCTACTATTCTGCACATAGTCAAAGGAACATCAGTGGCAAGCATCTAAGGCTGAATGTAAAGAATTAAAGTCTCAAATGCACTTGTATCTTTGAACCCAGGTAGCCACACTGGGGCCGGGTTAAATTAATGTATTTTATCAGTTGTTCCAGTATAAGGTAAGTTGGAAAAGGATAAAAAGTTGTTGAGACTTCTGCTTTTCTAAATGATGCAGTTAAATGCACCTGGAAAGAAAGTGGGAATCATGTTAAAGACCATGAGTCAAGAAAGACTTGTTAATAGCTATACACTTTCTGGCCTGGAAGTAGCTGCTTTAAAGCAAAAAGAGTATTTAAGATTGCCTGACTTGTACACTCAAAGGTCTATTCCTGTTACCAAGGAAAATATCCCCAAAAAGGAAGACCTAAGAAAATGGCCTTACTTAAATGATGTTGAGTTGACACCAATAGATGCTGGCATTGGGCTACCAGCGTCTAGGTTAATGGACCCTCTGCTGTGCTAACTCGTCTTGGTTGGGTTGTAAATGGTCCTCTCAACCATAGTGGTCAAAAGGACGAGCATGATCCTAGTTCTGTTTGAGTAAACTGTGTCTCTATTACTAGTTTAGAGGAAATGCTGGTTAGACAGGATAATCAGGTGTTATGAATTAAAAGGGTCAATTTTCACCAACTAATTGACACAGTAACCTTTCACATACTTTTATAATTTTACCTGCACAAATCAGCACAAATGAAGCACTAAAAAAGTAGACTAATATGGTCCATTTTGGAGCAGTTTGGGAATTTGATGATGTCATCATGCAAAAATAAAGCTCGTAATATCACAGAAACCGTTGCAGCACAAACGTCAATTTTACCTGCACAAATCGGCAAAAACGAAGCACTAACCAAGCAGCCTATTTGCAGATAGTAGAAGAAAGTAGTAGAGTGTGAAAAGTGGTCAGTGTATCCTCCAGCAGTCTAAGCCTATAGCAGCATAACTACAGAGATAACTCTGGATAATCTATCCTATTTAGATGGAGGCATGTTGGAGGCAGGGCAAGGGAGAGCCGTCTTTACCGACTGTACACTCCACCTCCCTCTACTCCCCCACTTGTCCAGATCTAGGCTAATATCAGATTTTAACCATAGGCCCTATCAAATAAAAGTGTTTTAAGCCTATTCTTAAAAGTAGACAAAGTGTCTGCCTCACGGACTAAAGCTGGGAGCTTTCTTGCAGAAAACAATGTTCAATCAATCTGTGAAATGACAATGTTATTACTTGATATTATAATCCTGTGATCAGCAATATTTTACAAGTAATTATAATCTTGGACAGCTGCACTAAACGTGATGACACAGAGTAATGCTAAAGTCACACGACACATTTCCTTTTGTCTGACCCAATCAGAACCTTCGCTTCTGGCGTGAGGCGTGGTTTTCTGTGGTGTTTGTATAAGCCCTCTTTTGCATGTCAAATTCTGTTTCGCCAGTAAACCAAAATATGACAATTATAAAAACTATTCCACGCCACCTTTTCTTTAGTTCAAAGCGTTCTAGAGAAGTATCGGACCGGCCATCCGGACTTCCTCTTCAGCCAAAAGAACCTCGACAAGCTGGATAAAATCTGTTGCAAGTTACACCTGACCGCAACGGTTCCTTCAGAATAAAAGCTGAACCGCACGACCCCTTCAGGGTCTCGGTGACGCCAGTGAACCTGTCGTGACCTGGAAGCATTCCAAGACTAGACTGGTCGGCACCGCTGCTTTTCTACCGGCTTCGGTTCCAAGGAGGGTCCAAGAGGACCTCGACATTCTGGATCTAAACGGAGGCTTCCCCTGGGGTACGTAGACGGACAGATGGCGTTTCATGTGTGTTATAAATCTCCTACTAAAGTTTAGAGCGAAACATTCACTCCCTCTCAGAACTAAATGCTTCTTCGGATCCGCTGGTTCTGATAACATTCCACACACACACCATCATCGCATGTCTCACTCCACCTTAGTCCATCAGTACGCAGTGTTAAAGTTAGTCTTGTGTAGAAATAAATTTCTTAACTAGTATAAACCTGACTCTTTTTCTTTCCTCGAAGTTAATACGAAGTGTCGCTTAATCCCTGCAATAAAAAGTTCTGATCTTCTGGTTAAAATATTCAAAGATCCATCGGATTGATATTTCATATTTCTACGGAATCTCACATTTTATGGTTCATAAGTAAGATGTAAACTACCGATCCTTTACAGAGACAAGTCCAGTACATTGTGGACTTGTTCTGGAAAAGGTGGATAAAAGAATACCTGCCCAGGTTGCAAGAACGAGGCAAGTGGAGCACCACTCACAGGAATTATGCTATTGGTAATGTTGTGCTTGTTGTTGATAAGGCTACGCCAAGAAATTCCTGGCCCATTGGATGTGCTGAGGGTCTGACTTCATGAGGAAATTACTATGCAGTGATTTTCTCCAAAATGACTGTGCTTAAATTGCTCTGAAAAGCAAATAATCACATCAGCGCCAAGAAACTTCATTTCCCATGATGCTTTGCACACGGAAGCATTGGGATGATGTCATGTGCGGGACCTCAGGGAGCTTTCCCGCGAACTCAGACTATAAATCATCAGCAAAGACAAAGGAACTACGTTCTTTTTGCCAGGATACCTGGCGGTAAGGACACGCTTGTCGAACGCTCCGACTCCCTTGAGCACGCGGAAGCTCTAAGTGCCCAAGTTGAGCCCACGGAACCGCTGGAAAACTAAACTGCAAGCCCATCAGATCTGCTCGTTTCTGCTCCCCTCCAGCTGATGTTTGAGGACACAGAACTGCGGAGGAAAGCAACAACTCCATCAAGCACGCTGTAAGCTATGACTCAGCACAGAAAGAAACTTTGCTGTCTCTGTCCAGCCCGTGGAGAAACACTCGTGGAGGGAAACAACGGAGAAAGCATCAAACCGACGGACGACGCCAAACTGCGGAGAAACACGGAGAACCGTCAAATCAAACAGTGAGGGACGCTTCACTGTTCTGGTGATCAGAAACTCATCTCTTTCTCTCTCTCCTTCTTCTCCCGTTTCCTCTATAGTCCAGAATAAGCAATAAAACCGCGCTATTGCTTCAAATTACCAGACGAGTTTCTCTTTTCGTTCCCAAATATGTCCGTCGGGTCATTTTGAAAGAATAAACTGCTTATTGATCATTGTTTGGTATCTTTAAATGTTTTCTGCTTTGGCCACGTGGTTAAACTAAAAAGATATTATTCGTGATTAATCTTTTGTGTTGTTCCATGACCATTTTGAAGTGTTTTGAGTGAATTTAAGGTTAAGTTACTTATGATTCTAAGTGCCTTGGAAGTTAAAGTGCAAGTTGCCACTCACACTTTAGCCAGACAAAGGGGTCAGCCATTTTGTATACGAACTCCATTTTAGAAACACACACACACACACACATACATACACACAAAACACCTTGAACATTATTTTGAATATACATCCTTTTATTATATCACATGGTTATTATTCATTTATGCCACTGTTTATTCATTTGACAAATTGTTAATTAAACGTTATAAAATTCAGATTTTTGTCTCCAGTAGCTTTGTTGTGTCGAAGAGAAGTCTCTGCTCCGAGGATTCTACGAACTTCAAGAAAGACTGATAAGAGTTTTGGATTCAAATTTTCCCCGGTAGAACGGGGTGGTGCCCCGGAGATGTCTAAGAATATCTTAATTAATTAATAAATCAGTAAATATTCTCATATTTACAGAATTTATTGAAGAATCCAAAAGTAAGTTAAAGCTTACTAATTGTTCGCTACCCGGATAACCCCAACAGATGCATCACTGAAACCTTGGCAGATGCACATGGATTGGTGCGATGTGTACGAGTTAAGACAAAGACAAATGGGCTGGAAAAGCCAATCAACAAACTATGCCTTCTTATAAGAGGCAGCAGTGAGTGTCAGCCTACAATAGAGCCAAGTTCTGGAACCCCTGGCTCCACACTTCCACTGATCCTCATCTACTGATGCATTGTACAACTCGATCTACAACATACATCTTTTAAACATGCACACTCCACACATGCGACAAGTAAGCAGTGATGAAACACTGACTCTTTTTTTGTTTGTTTTAGAGGGAGACAACCATGGACTATTAAAAAATACAAAAATGGCTTAATTGATCTTCCTGTGCATACTACAAATAGTATTAGATGCTTGGTTGTTTGAGGAATAAGAAAGCTACAGAAGATTTAAGTTTGCTGATGATAATTTTAATATTGTATTTTTTATTGTATTGACCGTTGGATATAATTCTAGTTATACAAGAATTAGGGGCCGGAATGTTGTGGCCAAAATCAACGAGGGTTTGAAAGACATCAGTTTTATTTGTTCCGGTTTTTGTTTAACAATAGAAACATATTATAAGTCTGACTTCTACCTAAATCTTTAAGCGCGACATCAGACCTGTGTTATTTAAAATTGCGTGTAGGACACGGACATACGGCTCAGACCTTTTGATGCAGCTGTAAACACAATTTTCTTTCATAATCAAGATCACGAAAGTTATAAGTTATTCACAATACTAGCAACAGCAGCTTCCTTATTTTACGTGTTGGAGTGACGTGTGCAGAACACAGTTCTTCACTGTCTGGAGGAGAGGATTTGGATCTTCTGTAATGATTTATGACTAAATGGAAACCTGAACCCAGTTCATATTTATTCATATTTATTTGGGTGGTAAAGTGTAGTTATACTGAATTTCTATTATTTTAATGCCGAGTCTGGCCAATACCTTTAACAAAGAAAAGCCCTTCCTATTTCATGTTGTCAGCAATGGCTCCACATGGAAGAGAAATGTCACAAAATCTGAGAAAGGAGATCAGTCACAATACTGTAGCAACAGTGATCCAAACATTTAAGAAAGACGTAGTGCCACCATCTTACACAGACGTCTGGGCCGTCCACGGAAGTTAACAACTGGACAGGAGCGTCTTCTGATGAGAAAGAAAATCACCATGCAAGTTCACTGCAGTTAGCTAAAGTGGTAGAAAGCCAAACTGGAGTCACCGTTTCCCGTGAACCCAAACAGCGCTCACTGCAGAGCAATGGTATGCATGGGTATCGTCCACGAACGAACGAACTAACAAAAGAAAGAAAGAAAGAAAGAAAGAAAGAAAATAATCTTTTTTAAGCACCTCTCAAGATAAAAATCACGAGGCGCTTCACAAAGACAACAAAAAAGTGTTATAAAGATTTTAAAGATGATTAAAAATATGTTATAAATGAGAAAAAAAATAAATATTGTGATTAAAAAATGTAAGGAAAGGGAGAGAAAACATGAACAGGAAAGAGGGAAATCAGTGGATCCCGGTAAAGGTGGAATAACAGCAGAACAAGGAGAGGGTGATGAAGGTCCCACCAAAGCCTGAACAGGTGAGTTTAAAGGAGACCACTGAGTCCACTGATCTCAGGCTCAGGGGGAGAGAGGTCCAGAGTCTGGGGGCCACAACAATTCAATTCAATTCAATTCAAGTTTATTTATAAAGCACCAAATCACGACAAGTCGTCTCAAGGACCTTCACATAATAAACATTCCAATACAGGTCAGTTCATTAAGCCAATCAGAAATAATGTTTCCTATATAAGTGTAGCCTCCGAAAATGGTCTGTTTTTAAATCTACAGGTCACCTCTTCAGTATCGGCTCATTTGGAGACATAAGTCTTAACTGGTGCTTTAATCTGCAAGAAGATACTGTTGCTTCAAGGTCCCTCCAAGCTCACTCTTATCTAAGACTGGTTTTTATTCACATCAAAAGGCGGGTGAACTTTCTAAATTAAATCATATAATGAACAATAATGGTTGAAGGATAACAACAATGTTTTGATTAATCTGTGCTTAAATTACTGTGGCTGAAATTGATATTATGATCAGTAGCTTTAGATTTAACAAGTGAATCACCATCTCTGACAGCTCACACACTCAGACACGTAACGGCGACAAGGTTAAGCTAATAAGTGAACACAGCAGGTTGCATCGAGTCACTGACTAGAGTCAGTCTTTACAGCAATCCTCATACTAAGCAAGCATGCTGCGACAGTGGAGAGGAAAACTCCCTTTTAACAGGAAGAAACAGCCACAGGATCCTGGATCAGTATAAGCAGCCATCCACCACGACTCAATGGGGATGGAGAAGACACAGCAGCAGATGATCTGTCACCCTTGGTCTTTAACCTGGCGCTGCACAACCAGTAGGCTTTGGTCACTGGACCTGCCGGGGGTGTAGGGACTGAGGAGATCACCAATGTAAGATGGTGCTTGTCCATGTAAGGCCCTAAAGACCAGAACCAGGATCTATAAATGAACCCCGAAGTTGACTGGCAGCCAGCGGAGGATTAAGGTGTACCGGGGCCCATAGGCTACACTTGTTCAGGGCCGAAAATGCTTGGTCCAAGCGAAATATTCTTATCCATCTTGTTAAGTCTTATCTGCAGATACTTAATTTAATTAGGGCTGTAAACAACTAAAATGTTAATCTAATTAATCATAGGGTTTTTGTGAATTAACCATGACTCAATCATAATTAATCAAGTATGACTGAAAAAGTACAAGTTCCGTACGACCTCTGGATGCTAAACCTCGTTCTGACAGGTGTCTCACCACAGCAATCTTTCTCCGCAGCACCTCTCTCCAATAAGCACGCTTGCTGTCAAACTGTTGTTTGAGTGTCTGATCGATACACAACAGCATCAGCAGCACACCGATTGAGATCAATCATTGTTGCATTCCTTGATTTTGATGTTTGTGTTGTCTCTCTGATGCAGCAACATCAGAGTCTTTATTGCAGCAAACGTCCGGCCCCATTTTAATCCAATATTTTCGGGCATTTCACAGCAGCAGCCGGGATCCGGGTTTAAGTTAGCATCCACCATCAGCGTCACCTGGCTAGGACCTTCTGCCGGGCTCCCATCAGAAACTACTTGAAGCAGGTCTGCCTCTGCCCCCAAGTGGACAATATCAGCTTCTCTGTGACTGCTCGTTCCCTCCTTTGAGCTAGCATCATAAACCGCTGCCGCTCCAGCTAGCACAGCTCCGTTGCCTTCATCGGGAACGTCTTGCTTTTCTAACCTGCTGTTGGGTCCAGCCGCAGGTATAAAACATCCTGTCAACTTTGGGATTTTCTGCAGAAGATTTTGGTGCTTTTGTTCTTTGATTCTCTCCGTTTTTCTTTTCTGAGCGCCGCTCTCATATTTTCTTTTTGACATTTTTTCATTTTCCCTCGTTACGTGCAGCAGCCTATGATACATGAATATGACGTGTCACGTGACACTTTACTTAACTCAAAACCACAATGTTTACCCAATCAGTGTCACTTATGATTTTATCGGCCATTACAGTTGAAGAATATTCTTGCACGTAAATTTAAATAAAATCATATATTTTTAGCTGGCCAATGGGGGCCCCAGAACACACAGGGCCCCTAGGTTTAAGCCATATCAAGCCTGTGCTTTAATCCGGGCCTGCTGGCAGCCAGTGAAGCTGGAGGAGAAGCGGGGTGATGTGGGTGTGTTTGGAGGACTTGGTCAGAAGCCGAGCACAGGCGTTCTGAACCACCTGTAGACGGTTCAGGGAGGTTCTGCTCAGACACGTGAAAAGAGAGTTACAGTAGTCTAAGCGTGAGGAGATGAAGGTGTGGAGAACTGTCTCAAGTTCAGAGCGGGACAGAATGGGACTCAGGACCAGAACAGAACAGTCCCCTCCATCACTGTGAGTAAGGTCGTTAGAGACCCTAAGAAGAGCTTAGACATCTCATGGGGCTTAAACGAGATGTACAGTTGGAAAGGAAGCCTCTCCTAAAGCCCGTGCATAAAAAGCTCACCTAGGATTAGCTAGGGCCCATGCTGAAAGAGATGAAGACTACTGGGACTCTAGACTCTGGAGTGATGAGAAAAACATCACTGCTTTTGGAACTAATGGTTCCAGAACTGTATGGAGTCGTAAAGGTGAGGATTTCAAAGAGAAATGCATGGTGCCTACAGTGAAGCATGGTGGTGGCTGTGTCCTTATGTGGGCTGCATGAGTGCTGCTGGTGTAGGGGAGCTGCATTTCATCATGAACTCAACAATGTCCTGCTCTATACTGAAGGAGAGGATGCTGCCATTACTCCGTGCACGTGGTCGTCGTGCACTTTTCCAACATGACAACGATCCAGATCACACATCTAAAGCTGCTGGTGGGTTTCTGAAGAAGAACAGGGTGAAGGTGATGGAATGGCCAAGTCTGTCTCCTGATCTGAACTCAATCCAACACCCGTGGGGAATTCTGAAGCAGCAAGTTGAGTGTCACTCTCCATCCAGCATCCAGGCTCTAGAAGAGGTTCTTCTTGAAGAATGGAAACAGATAGATCCAAAAGCTTTCAAATGAAGGTAACTGGACTTCTTTGGTTTCTTGAAGACATTTTGCTTCTCATCCAAGGAGCTTTGTCCATTCTAACTGGAATATGGGAGTCAAGCTTATCAGCTGTAGCTGTCTGTTATTTAATGAGCAGAAACTACTCAGGATCAGCACCTCCAAATCTGAGACCATGGTTCTCGACCGGAAAAGGGTGGCTTGCCACCTCCGGGTCGGGGGAGAGGTCCTACCTCAAGTGGAGGAGTTTAAGTATCTCGGGGTCTTGTTCACGAGTGAGGGTAGGAGGGATCGGGAGATCGACAGGCGGATTGGTTCGGCGTCTGCAGTGATGCGGACGCTGAGCCGATCTGTCGTGGGGAAGAGGGAGCTGAGCCAGAAAGCCAGGCTCTCGATTTACCGGTCGATCTACGTCCCAATCCTCACCTATGGTCATGAGCTTTGGGTAATGACCGAAAGAACGAGATCGCGGATACAAGCGGCCGAAATGAGTTTCCTCCGTAGGGTGGCCGGGCTCAGCCTTAGAGATAGGGTGAGGAGCTCGGACATTCGGGAGGGACTCGGAGTAGAACCACTGCTCCTCCGGATCGAAAGGAGCCAGTTGAGGTGGTTTGGGCATCTGGTCAGGATGCCTCCTGGACGCCTCCCCGGGGAGGTGTTTCGGGCATGTCCTGCCGGCAGGAGGCCCCCGGGTCGACCCAGGACACGTTGGAGAGGTTACATCTCCAATCTGGTCCGGGAACGTCTTGGGGTCCTGCCGGAGGAGCTGGTGGACAAGGCCGGGGAGAGGACGGCCTGGAGCTCCCTAGTTGGGATGCTGCCCCCGCGACCCGGACCCGGATAAGCGGAGGAAGACGAAGACGAAGACGAAGAAACTACTCAGAGTACCCATCGTCTCCATCCCTTGATGAGTCGTTAGCCTCTATTGTGAGGGAATCGTTGTGTTGATTAGATGCAGGAAGGTGTGACCTAGCTTAGGAATGAGGTCCAAAGCTGCATTATAGGTACTGGAATGGTGAAATCTAAGCCCCGACCCTATAGAAAGTGGGTTTTTCACGTTTGACATCAACTTCTTTTGCTCCTCTCTCAAACCATCTATCATCTCTGTCCAGAATGTGTACTTTGACATCTTCAAAGGTGTGTCCTTGTCCTTCAGACTGAAGTTTGCTGCTGATCACATGGACAAAGATAAGACCTTCTGGAGGAAAGTTCTATGGTCAGACGAAACAAAAATCGAGCTTTTTGGCCACAATGCCCAGCAATATGTTTGGAGGAGAAAAGGTGAGGCCTTTAACCCCAAGAACACCATGCCTACAGTCAAGCATGGTGGTGGGAATATTATGCTGTGGGGCTGTTTTGCTGCCAATGGAACTGGTGCTTTACAGAGAGTAAATGGGATAATGAAGAAGGAGGATTACCTTCACATTCTTCAACATAACCTAAAATCATCAGCACGAAGGTTGGGTCTTGGGCGCAGTTGGGTGTTCCAACAGGACAATGACCCCAAACACACATCAAAAGTGGTAAAGGAATGGCTAAATCAGGCTAGAATAAGGGTTTTAGAATGGCCTTCCCAAAATCCTGACTTAAACCCCATTGAAAACATGTGGACAGTGCTGAAGAAACAAGTCCATGTCAGAAAGCCATCAAATTTAACTGAACTTCACCAATTCTGTCAAGAGGAGTGGTCAAAGATTCAACCAGAAGCTTGTGGATGGCTACCAAAAGCGCCTGATTGAAGTGAAAATGGCTAAGGGACATATATATATATATATATATATATATATATATATATATATATATATATATATATATATATATATATATATATATATATATATATATATACACACACACACACACACATATACACATATATATATGCACACACACACACACACACACACACACACACACACACACACACATATATATATATATGCACACACACACACACACACACACACACACATACACACACACACACACACACACACACACACACACACACACACACACACACACATATATTTTTTTTTAACATACCAATTTTTAATCTTCTCTCTTTACCGTCGGCTGACATGTTTCGGCCGGAGCTTCCGCCTTCATCAGAACAGCAGAATTTCCGGCTGAAACATGTCAGTCGAAGGTAAAGCAACATCTAATTACTGAAACGAAAAAAGAAGATAATTATGAATCAACACACAGAAGAGCTTTAAAGATACCCATTTGTAATTTAGTCGACTAAAATAACACCAACTAATTGGATGACTACATTTTGACTAAAATTAAAGAGAATTCTGGTCAAAAGTCTAGAAGAAAATTCAAATTTCATGTCAAAAATAATACTTGGTTAAAAGCAGTTTCCTTTGCTCTGATTGGTTGAAAATGACTCACCGATCGCTCTGGAAACAGAATAGGTGCCATTAACTCGCCAGCAGCCCATGTAGGTGATGCAGCCACCAAGATCCTCAATTCTCTGTTTTTCATCCTGGAAAAGAGACTTCAGTTCATGAGTGCTGCACAAATGGAAGAGATGGCCAACTGATCTCCAGCTGTAGTCCTCGAGTCTGTTTGTCAATGTCCGTTTCATGTATTTAGCATGTGATAGCAACCAGGGCTGCACCAAAGGGCTTTTCTTTACCTGCAACATCGAGGGAACAGGTGAAATTTGAAAAGTGAGAATATGGTTCAAAAGTCGATGTGTGTCAGTAACCCAGTCTGAGAGACCATCTAAAGGCTGCATGTGTTGAGGTTTCATCAGCTGATTAGAGTGTGACACTCTGGATTGCACCAACAAGGTTTACTTAAACTAAGATTAGCACTAACTAGAGATTAGTGAAACTAGGTTTAAAATGACTTAAACCAGGTTTAAAGTTAAACAGAGCTGCAACGTACCACTTAACTCAGTTTAGTTCAACTCAGTTTATATGTTGAAACTGCTTAAAATGATTTAAATCAAGGAGAGTATGTCAAATAAAATACAGGTTACATTCAGTGGCGGCTTGTCCACAGGGGGCGCTAATGCTCTGCCCCGTCAGTCTCACAGGAAGAGGAAGAAGAAAATAGGAATCACAAAATATAAAAAAACATGAAATTAAACTAAACGAATCAACCCAGCCCAAATGTTTCGTTGTTGTTTTCCCCGTGTCCTGTCTGGCTGTGAAGCAAACAGAATTCATGTCTGAATGCTGGTGACAAGTCACAGATTTACTCTCAGGTAGAGCAGAGCTTCTGCTTTTAATGTCACGCCTGATACTCAGTTTAAAGTTAAACCTTGTTGGTGCAATCCAGTGTTTGAGTCTAGAATTATTGAACCTTTCCACAAATTAAAACTGTCTGAGATTTTGAATGTGGGGTGTGTGTACTTGTCTTTATATGCATAAGTGGACACATTTTAACCTGTAGTGTGTGGAGAGTTCCACATTGAGGGGACATCTGGCTGGTCCACACAATGACAAAATACCTCTATACCAGGTTTCAGAGGTATGGTGTGAAATAACTTTTAGTTTAGATTAGGGTTATGAACAGAACAGCATTGGTTGGGGTTAGTCAGGGTATGGGTTAGACACAATGCAGGCCCAAAAATAAATGAAGTCAGTCCACACTAGAATACAGAGACAAGTATGTGTGTGTTTGATCTTTACCTCTCTCTCTGGTTTGTGAGGGTCCATGAGGGTAACAGCTTGTCCCTTTCTTACTAGAATAGCTTGGGAGTCTCCAAGCCAAGCTACAGTTAGCTCCTGGCCTTGGATCAGAACCGCAACCCCCGTACTACCACTTCGCAGATGCTGTAAATGCACAAAAACACTTCCATTTAGGGTCTGTCAAATGGAAGCTTCTCCTTGGTTTGATGTGCCTGGGGTCTCTGATCTCAGCTGTATGGTCTGGTTACTGGCTGTTGAGGCAGGTGGGGAATCAAACATAGAGAAGTAGCCTCCCAGTGTGAAAACACATGACTAAGTTCTTAAACAGGGACATGCAAAGCTCAATGATAAAAATAAATAAATAAATAAAACATCCCAGCAAGAAAACTAGAGAAAGTAAAACGTCCGTTTTGCAGAAACTACCCCACTGAGACAGTGTCCTTCCCACGGCCAAAATCAAGCGGATTAAAGTTCAAGATTAAGAGACAAAATCATGGAAGTCGCATAAAAAAACTAAATTTGACAGAACAGAATGATTAAATGTGTTTTACTGAACACTGGATCTACTTTTCAAGACTTAGTAAATGAGTTGATTGGTGATAATCAGATTTCTCTCGTTTGCCTGGTAGCAGCAAGAGGATTGTGTTAGTTTAAAGGAGCCAGATCCTGCGAGTTTAAATCTTTGAGGCAAAGGTTGGCACTATTTTGGATCAAATATTACCATTGGTACTATTGAGATAGCATTTATCTTAAATATGAGAAGCTCGAAGTAAAGCCGCTGCTCCTCCAGCATTGAGACAGCACTGACAGGTGTGTTTATGTGTGTGTCCCAGGCCAATTTTCCTTACTGTGACATCACAATGAGGGGCTATATGACACAGCTTGTTTAAGGCATACAGTGGGTACAGAAAGTATCTATTGGCAAATCGCTGTTTCGCAAGTTCTTAGGAACTTTAAGTGCAGCAGAGATGTTTTTGTAACCTTGGTCAGATCTGTGCCTTGCCACATTTCTGTATCTGAGCTCTTCAGGTCTTAGACCTCATGGTTCTCATCTGCATTGTGAGCTGTAAGGTCTTATGTTTGTTTATTATTTGGCAGATGCTTTTATCCAAAGCGACCTACAATTTATAACCTAGGGCATGTTGTGATCTTATATAGACAGGTGTGTGGCTTTCCTAATCAAGTATGATCAAACACAGCTGGACTCCACTGAAGGTGTAGGACCATCTCAGGATGATCAGAAGAAATGGAAATCACCTGAGTTAAATATAAGTGTCACATCAAAGGGACCATGTGACATGTGTTGGTCTTTTTAATACAGTGGGGCAAAAAAGTATTTAGTCAGCCACTGATTGTGCAAGTTCTCCCACTTAAAATGATGACAGAGGTCAGTAATTTTCATCATAGGTACACTTCAACTGTGAGAGACAGAATGTGAAAAAAAATCCATGAATTCACATGGCAGGATTTTTAAAGAATTTATTTGTAAATCAGGGTGGAAAACAAGTATTTGGTCAATAACAAAAATTCAACTCAATAGTTTGTAACATAACCTTTGTTGGCAATAACAGAGGTCAAACGATTACTATAGGTCTTTACCAGGTTTGCACACACAGTAGCTGGTATTTTGGCCCATTCCTCCATGCAGATCTTCTCGAGAGCAGTGATGTTTTGGGGCTGTCGCTGAGCAACACGGACTTTCAACTCCCTCCACAGATTTTCTATGGGGTTGAGGTCTGGAGACTGGCTAGGCCACTCCAGGACTTTCAAATGCTTCTTACGGAGCCACTCCTTTGTTGCCCGGGCGGTGTGTTTGGGATCATTGTCGTGTTGGAAGACCCAGCCACGTTTCATCTTCAAACCTCTCACTGATGGAAGGAGGTATTGGCTCAGAATCTCACGATACATGGCCCCATTCATTCTGTCCTTAACACGGATCAGTCGTCCTGTCCTCTTAGCAGAAAAACAGCCCCAAAGCATGATGTTCCCACCCCCATGCTTCACAGTAGGTATGGTGTTCTTGGGATGCAACTCAGTTTTCTTCCTCCTCCAAACACGACGAGTTGAGTTTATACCAAAAAGTTCTACTTTGGTTTCATCTGACCACATGACATTCTCCCAATCCTCTGCTGTATCATCCATGTGCTCTCTGGCAAACTTCAGACGGGCCTGGACATGCACTGGCTTCAGTAGCGGAACACGTCTGGCACTGCAGGATTTGATTCCCTGCCGTTGTAGTGTGTTACTGATGGTGACATTTGTTACTGTGGTCCCAGCTCTCTGCAGGTCATTCACCAGGTCCCCCCGTGTGGTTCTGGGATTCTTGCTCACCGTTCTCATGATCATTTTGACCCCACGGGATGAGATCTTGCGTGGAGCCCCAGATGGAGGGAGATTATCAGTGGTCTTGTATGTCTTCCATTTTCTGATAATTGCTCCCACAGTTGATTTTTTCACACCAAGCTGCTTGCCTATTGTAGATTCACTCTTCCCAGTCTGGTGCAGGTCTTCAGTTCTTTTCCTGGTGTCCTTCGAAAGCTCTTTGGTCTTGGCCATAGTGGAGTTTGGAGTCTGACTGTTTGAGGCTGTGGACAGGTGCCTTTTATACAGATAGTGTTCAAACAGGTGCCATTAATACAGGTAATGAGTGGAGGACAGAAAAGCTTCTTAAAGAAGACGTTACAGGTCTGTGAGAGCCAGAGATTTTCCTTGTTTGAAGTGACCAAATACTTGTTTTCCACCCTGATTTACAAATAAATTCTTTAAAAATCCTGCCATGTGAATTCATGGATTTTTTTTCATATTCTGTCTCTCACAGTTGAAGTGTACCTATGATGTAAATTACTGACCTCTGTCATCATTTTAAGTGGAAGAACGTGCACAATCGGTGGCTGACTAAATACTTTTTTGCCCCACTGTACATCTGCATACATTTGTAAAACTCTGTGTTTTGTTGTCAACATGGGGTTCAATTCAAGTTTATTTATAAAGTGCCAAATCACGACAAGAGTCGTCTCATGGCACTTCACACAGTAAACATTTCAATACAGAGCAGGGGTCTCATTTATCAAGCTTGCTTACGCACACGACGGGGTCGGAAAACTGTGTAAGCAACTTTCCACGCAAACTTTGGGATTTATGAAAGAAAGCTCAGCGGAAAAATGTGCGCAACTTTAAGTTGACTAAGGACCTGGCTTACGCACATGTTGGACATGGAGAGCACCTGCAGTGCTGCTGCTGAGAAGATACAATTATGAAATCCTGCAGCATTATCACTTGTACCGCTTCGTTTTCACACAGACAAGACCCCCGACACAGACATGCACACCCACATGCGCGCGCACTCACACACACACGCACGCATATACACACACACACACACACACACACACACACACAGCCTAATGTGCAGAATACGGAATGCAGAATATCAGCAGGGGGGCAGATTGAGACAGAATGTCATTCGTCTCTGACAGTGTGTGTCCTGTCACTGTGACCCGATTAATCATGAGCCCTGGCTGCTTGGACAAGGGAGATCTCTGTTTGGGTGACTGGTTAGCGTCTGTTTGGGTGACTGGTTAGCACAAGTGACTTTCACCTGGGAGTCTGGGGATCGAATCTCGATTGGACCATTTTTTTATATCAGCCACAGATCTCTCTGAAGAACTCAGCATTGACGGCTTCAGCAACGCTGTGCCACTCCCAGGGTATCTGCAGGTTTAAGGGAGCCAAATTTAAGACTTTTTAAGACCTTTTTTAAGGCCACTTTGACCAAATTTAAGCTATAATTTCCAGCTATTGCCTGGAACCGGTGCTAACCACTTCGCAAACGTGGGATTAGCCATCCAGTTACCATTAAACTTGCACTTCCCCATGGCGCAAGCGCCCACTAGCTTAAGCAGCTAATGTGCTCATCTAAAAATAGCCCCCTTTCACAACCAACTGAATGTGTACGGTTTCGCTTACGCCAATATCATACACAAAAAAGCTGAACACTATCTAGACATTCATGATAATTTTATAGAAATTAAAGAATCTTTTTTATTGGGTCTTTGTGGTCATTTAAGACCTTTGGAAACTGCATTTAAGGATTATTTGTCATTTTTAAGGATATTTAAGACCTTAAATTTGGAAAAGCAAATTTAAGACTTTTTAAGACTTTTTAAGGACCCGCGGATACCCTGCACTCCGTGGATTTTCTCTTATTTGTTTTGCAAAAGCACTTCCTTTCATTTCTCCACCTCACCCACAGGTACCTCAACTTCTGCTTGTGTGAAATTGTGCTTCCTTGATCTGCCTTGAGCTACGGTCGCCATGTCATTGGCGGAACGCTGCAACAGCCGGCTTATGTATATGCATGAGGTCCACAAGGCACTTTGCATTGAATATTTATGGCAGTAAGTGGGCGTGGTGAGGGCGGGATGTGACTAAAAAGCAGCTGAGAACCTTTCTAGATAGTTTCTGATTTATGAAGCAGAGATTGCGTGCAGCTATGCGTACTCCATGTTTGATAGATCACAAACCTACTTGGCTTAAGTACTTTTTTTTTTATTTGCTGAGCCTAAGTACGGTTTTAGTACGGATTCTACGCCATGTTTGATAAATGAGATCCCTGGTCATTAAGCCAGTCAGTAAAAATGTTCCTATATAAGGAACCCAGCAGGTTGCATCGAGCCACTGACTAGTGTCAGAGTCTTTACAGCAATCCTCATACTAAGCAAGCATTTAGCGACTGTGGAGAGGAAAACTCCCTTTTAACAGGAAGAAACTTCCAGAGGATCCTGGCTCAGTATAAGCAGCCATCCACCATGACTCACTGGGGATCGAGAAGACAAGAGCGCGCACGCACGCGCACACACACACACCACCAGGGGTGCTGTGTGTACATTAATGAGGAACAAAATGAATTGAATTGATTGTCGCAAAAGGCTGCAATATTCAATTCAATTCAAATTCAATTCAAAAATACTTTATTAATCCCAGAGGGAAACTGCACAGGCGCTTCTTGCGTTTGAGCTCATTTGGGATTTGTGGCTTCAGTTGAGGGATTATTTCAGACTTCCCAATGTTAATCAGCTGCTCCCGATTGTAAACCAGCTTGTTGCCATGGTTACACATCATAACAAATGCTCAAAAAGTGAAAAAATACCAGTAAAAATCCTCCAACCTTCACAGCACCACAAACAGAAAAGTAAAATGTCCAAAAAGATAGTTTTTCTTGAGAAACTAGAAGAAAAAATGTCCAAGAAATGGCTAAACTTACATATAGTCAGCAGAGCTACTCCAACATGCAGCCACCTAGAGCAGCGCAGTTCCGGAATGTGACGAAATGTGACAATGGAATATGACGGAATGTGACAATATAGAGTGAATAATTGACGGGGGTCTGAATACTCTCCGTACCCACTGTAACTTCTGAAACAGTGGCAGAAAATGGATGGATGCTTTTATTCATGTTTGAAGTGATTATAAAGGCAGTAGATACCCCAATGGCAGCAAAAAGGGAAATAAAGGTGAGTATTACATTATATGTCCCCTTTAATCCTGCTGGGTTGGGGGTTCAGTGGAGGGTATCAGACCTTGAAGGTGGGTTTTGTACCTCTCTCTTGGCTTTGCCTCGAAACATATTGTCTGTGCGTTTGAAGGCACTTTTAAAGGCTGTGGCTGCATCTCTATGCAGCATCTCCTCTTTACTCAGAACAACATGAAGGTGCGTGGCAGAGTAGGAGGCAGCGTCCACCCCCCCGTGGCCATCAAAAACAGCATAGTAGGCTCGCTCAACTCCATCCTACATCCAGGAAGAGGGAGGCAGAAAAACATCAAATAAATATGACAATATAAACATAAAACTGCTAACTGAAAGATGTTGTACCTGGGTTCCAAAGAGTTCATTGAACTCTGCCAGAACCACATGTTTGTCCTCCATCTTCCTCCTGGTGTTCTTGATGGCATGAACAGAACACAGCAGGGGCCGGGGAGACGGAGGAGGACAAAGTGGAAGGTCTTGTTGCCATGACAGCGCTACAGCTATCAGCTTGTTAAAGAAGAGACGCTGGACCACTTCTGACTGAAACACTGACACACAAACACAACAAATACACTCCAGTCAGGCACATTTTATCAGTGTTCGTATGAGTCAAGAATTACAAAACTTCAGTGTTCAGTCTGCTGGGAGCGTTACTATCATTATCGTCACCACCATCCCAATCATTATCATCATCACCACCACCACCACCATTACCATCGTCACCACCATCACAATCATCATCGTCACCACCATGATTATCATCACCACCACCACCATCGTTACCATCACAATCATCATCGTCACTACCATCACAATCGTCATTGTCACCACCATCATCATCATTATCACCACCACCATCATCATCATCACAATCATTATCATCATCACCAACATCACAATCATCATGATCACAATCATCATCATCATAACCAACATCACAATCATCATCGTCGTCATCACCACCATCACAATCATTGTCGTCACCACTATCACAATCATTACCACCATCACAATCATCACCGTCACCACTATCACCATCATAATCATCATTGTCACCACCACCACCATCATCATCATCACCACCACCACCATCGTTACCATCACAATCATCATCGTCACAACCATCACAATCATCATCGTCACTACCATCACAATCATCATTGTCACCACCACCATCATTACCATCACAGTCATCATTGTCACCACCACCACCATCATCATCACCACCATCACAATCATCATCATCATAACCAACATCACAATCATCATCATCACAATCATCATCGTCATCATCACCATCACAATCATCATCGTCAGCACCATCAAAATCATCATCGTCACCACTACCACCATCATAATCATCATCGTCACCACTACCACCATCATAATCATCACCACCACCACCATCGTTACCATCACAGTCACCATTGTCACCACCATCATAATCATCATCGTCACCACTACCACCATCATAATCATCACCACCACCACCATCGTTACCATCACAGTCATCATTGTCACCACCATCAACATCATCATCATCGTCACCACTACCACCATCATAATCATCACCACCACCACCATCGTTACCATAACAGTCATCATTGTCACCACCATCAACCTCATCATCATCATCATCGTCACCACCATCACAGTCATCATTGTCACCACCATCATCATCACCAACATCATTATTGTCACTAATATCACAACCATTGTCACCACCACCACCACCACCATAACCATCATTACCATCACAATAATCATCGTCACCACCATCACCATTATTACCACCATCACAAACATCATTTGTAGACATTTTGGTCTACTTCTCTGTGCCAGGCAGCTCGTATTTTAGTGATTTCTTGATTGAAACAGGTGTGGCAGTAATCAGGCTTGGGGGTGGCTACAGAAATTGAACTCAGGTGTGAAACACCACAGTTGGGTTATTTTTTTAACAAGGGGGCAATTACTTTTTCCACACAGGGCAATGTAGGTTTGGACTTTGTTCTCTCCTGTTACGGGCCGTGGACCTTTTCGGCCACAAGATGGCCCCAGTGGCCTTTGCCTCGCCTGTCTCCCGGTGCCCCAGCTGTTTGAAATCAGTAATCAAGGCTGATGTTCAGAAAACAGATCCAAGTCTGGCGTCCTGTTTTGCTCGAGGGTAACTTCTCTGTTGTGGCTCAACCTCTGACAAACATGTTGAGTCCTCGCATTCATTTCTCATGGACCCCGAGATGTCAAACTGTGTTTGTGTCTCTGCGAAACCTCCTCTGTTCTCCCGTTCTAGTTGCTCCAAATCTCACCCTACCTTTCAAGCTGGAAGTCTACGCCAGCCAAGAAGAGGCTGGAGCTGTCCTCATCCAGGAGAATGACACCGGGCTTGATCATCCATTTGCTGCTTCTCTTGGAAATTCAACTGAGCACTCCTGCTCTATTCCACCTTCGTAAAAGGGAACTATAGCCCTCTGATAGGCTCTGTAACGTGTTCCTGTCTGAGTTAAAGCAATTTGTTGACTCTTATTATTATTTTCAGATACCACCCTCTAGCCTGGCCAGCGGCTGATGTGTTGGGCCTTCCTGCTCCAGGAAGTCAACCTGGAGATTCGCTACGAGAAGGGCTCTGTTAACCTCATCATGACCGCTTCGTCACGTAGTTTTAATCATGAGGCTCCCTTGTAGGTTTTTGTTTTCAGATGTCGGATCCTCCTGAAAGGCTAGTGTTGTCTGCGCAAGCAGACATCTCAGGAACACTGCGCAGCACTGGGGATCAGCGCAGCGTAAAATTATGTGTTCAATCTGCCTGCCTTCTGTGATCCAGGGGTAGTTAGTCAGGTTGTTTTGTGTGTTTAGATAGCGGGATACCTCGTTCATTTGAATAAATGTTGGCCCTTTTCAAGCCCCCCATTTATTCTCTTAAGAGGGGGGGTGTTACGGGCCGTGGCCCTTTTCGGCCACAAGATGGCCTCAGTGGCCTTTGCCTCGCCTGTCTCCCGGTGCCCCAGCTGTTTGAAATCAGTAATCAAGGAGCAGCTGTTAAAAGCTGCTCTCCTCCCTCAGTCAGTGAGAAGGTCCAGGATAGTATAGATTCGAAAGAGTTTATACTATTCTCTTCTCCTCGTGCGCTCGTACTTAGTATTGCTCTGGTTTCGACTTTATTTGACTTGCTTGTGGAAATTTGGATTTGGATTTAGGATTAGACCCTTTGGTAATTTGACTTCGGACCGGCTTTAGACTTTGACCTCACATCTCTCCTTTTGTATAAATATTAATATTCTTGGTTGTTTATCCCCATCCCCTTCTGGGTTGGTGCTTTTCGTTATCTCCCTTTTGAATATAGCTCCTTTTGTTTTGTATAGTGTTTTTATAGGATCCTTTGTAAATATCCCGTTTTTTGTAATAAAATTCTTGTTTTTAAGTGACACCTCATGTTGATTATTATTAAAACCACACACCACTTTTATTACTCCCCTCCTCATCTCTCCTAGAGAGCCGGGGACGTAATATCTCCCTAAATAATAAAAACCATTTCAAAACTGCATTTTTTGTTTATTTGTGCCATCTTTGATTAATTGTTAAATGTGCTTGATGATCAGAAACATTTTGTGAGAAAAACATGCAAAAGAATAAGAAATCAGGAAGGGGGCAAAGACTTTTTCACACCACTGTATTCTGGGAACCACCAGTAGACCTGCAGTCTGAGAGCAAAGTGCTCGGTTAGGAACGTATGGAACAATCAGATCACTGATGTATGATGGAGCTTGATTATTAAGAGCTTTATATGTGAGAAGAAGGATCTTAAAATCTATTCTGAATTTAACAGGTAGCCAATGTAGGGAAGCTAAGACAGGAGAGATATGATCTCTCTTTTTAATTCTCATCAGAACTCTAGCTGCAGCATTTTGGACAAGCTGAAGACTTTTAACTACATTCTGTGGACTTACTGAGAGTAATGGATTACAGTAATCCAGTCTTGATGTAATAAATGCATGAACTAGTTTTTCAGCATCACTCCTGGAAAGTATGCTTCTAATCTTAGCAATATTCTGAAGGTGGAAAAAGGAAATCCTACAAACCTGTTTAACCTGGGATTTGAATGACATGTCCTGGTCAAAGATAACACCAAGGTTCCTTCAGGGTTTCCTTTACATAGGCGTAGCCGTGGCGGGGCGCCACGGCTGAAATCCCACCACCACGCCTACAAGATCCCAAGTTTAATTTTTTTATTTTTTGCGCTGTTTCCCGAAGAAGCAGCGGGAACTACTATGTTGTCGCTTGTGATCACAGCCAGCAGGCAGCAAGGAGCAGGCAGGGCCGGGTGGTTACAGCATAAGTTACTGAGTTTAAAATTAGAAAGGTAGCAGTGGATATAATGCTTTTTGGTTTACATGTTTCAGTAGCATTAAGATAAACGAGTGTTGACGATCTTGACAGGGTTTCCTCCCCCCACCAGGCTAAGCATCACTTATTTATGTAAAATGTATTTATTGTTTCATGTCTGACTTTAACTGCATCTAATACTGTATTACGGCGTGAGCGCAACAGCGACAACTTAAGATCGATGTGTGAACAGCCTGAGAGGTCGGGTGTTTCATCTGAACCCTTAAAACCTCCAGCAGGCTACGCTGCACTAGTGACGTGTTAGCGCGCAGCACTAACAACTTAGCGACGTGACATGTCTCGAAGAAAGCGTAAAAACACGTTGGACGCTTCTTCTGAAGCGGGAAAATAACACCTCTTCTTAAGCAGAGCACGACGTCGCCTCGGCTCGTTTACGGCCGAGCCGGTACCGGACTGGGCTCGATAACTGACCCCAGCACAGCCACTGGGTGGTTGGCGCTGCCCCGTGATTGCCTGATGGAAAACCAGCGGGTTTCATCAGACTCGTAGTTTCTTGTTTTTGCTGGGGACCCCCTGTATTTTACCGCTCCCTCCTGCAGTCTTACCCTATTAAAATTTAAAATGATTCTGTAAATTCGTGTATCAATAGAAAAAAATCTCTGCCTCTGCCAGCTGCAGTAAATGTAGTCTCCAAATAATAAATAAGAGGTGCATTCATCTGTGGATCTCCTTTGATCCGCATTAGTGATATTTTCAGCACCAGAACAGTGAAGCAAAGAAACAGATTTCTGAGTGCTTCTATGGGTGGTCTCCTCTCTGCACTCGAAAATTTTACTTTATTTAGAGACGTGTCATAATTTCTCCCCAACTTTGGATAAAAATGGAAGGTTAGATGTTGGTCTATAATTCATTGAGTCATCTGGATCCGGAGAAGGCTTCTTAAGTGAAAGTTTGATTACAGCCACCTAAGGCTGAAACGATTCCTCGAGTACCTCGAATAATTCGAGTACAAAAAATCCTCGAGTCAAATTCTCTGCCTCGAGGCTTCGTTTAATTCATGTTTAATTAATTCATGACTTTGCAATCACCCAGAATCGTGTTTCACCCGGACCGAAATAAGTGACGCACATACACACTGCACTGAATGCACACGCGAGTAGCAAATGTAACTTAACTTTCTCTTAAGCCATGGCGGACAACGTGGACCCCGGTGGAGTGCGAAAAAGACAGAAAATGTCAAAGATGTGGGACCATTTTTCACGTCGTAAGGCGGAAAACGTAGTCTAGTGTAAATACTGTAAAAAAAATGGATTTAGCCTACCACAACACCACATCCTCCATGCTGCAGCACCTGACCAGGAAACATCCACCTGTAAATGTCTCTTCTGCAAGCGGACTCGGAGCCTCTACAAGATAATGCATTTTAGCCTGTATTTCTATACAGGTGCTGGCCAGTAAATTAGAATATCATCAAAAGGTTGAAAATATTTCAGTAATTCCATTCAAAACGTGAAACTTGTACATTATATTCATGCAATGCACACAGACCAATGTATTTCCAATGTTCATTACGTTTAATTTTGATATTTATAGGTGACAACCAATGAAAACATCAAATCTGGTATCTCAGAAAATTAGAATATTCTAAAGGCCAATGAAAAAATGTTTGTTTCTCTAATGTTGGCCAACTGAAAAGAATGAACATGAAAAGAATGTGCATGTATAGCACTCAATACTTAGTCGGGGCTCCTTTTGCCTCAATAACTGCAGTAATGCGGCGTGGCATGGACTCGATCAGTCTGTGGCACTGCTCAGGTGTTATGAGAGCCCAGGTTGCTCTGATAGTCGTCTTCAGCTCCTCTGCATTGTTGGGTCTAGCGTATTGCATCCTCCGCTTCACAATACCCCATAGATTTTCTATGGGGTTAAGGTCAGGCGAGTTTGCTGGCCAATCAAGGACAGGGATACCATGGTCCTTGAACCAGGTGCTGGTGGTTTTGGCACTGTGTGCAGGTGCCAAGTCCTGTTGAAAGGTGAAGTCTGCATCCCCATAAAGTTGGTCAGCAGCAGGAAGCATGAAGTGCTCTAAAACTTCCTGGTAGACGGCTGCATTGACCCTGGACCTCAGGAAACAGTGGGCCAACACCGGCAGATGACATGGCACCCCACACCATCACTGACGGTGGAAACTTTACACTGGACCTCATGCAACGTGGATTCTGTGCTTCTCCGCTCTTCCTCCAGACTCTGGGTCCTTGATTTCCAAAGGAAATGCAGAACTTGCTTTCATCAGAAAACATAACTTTGGACCACTCAGCATCAGTCCAGTCCTTTTTGTCCTTGGCCCAGGCGAGACGCTTCTTGCGCTGTTTCTTGTTCAAGAGTGGCTTGACACACGGAATGCGACACCTGAATCCCATGTCTTTCATGAGTCTCCTCGTGGTGGTTCTTGAAGCGCTGACTCCAGCTGCAGTCCACTCTTTGTGGATCTCCCCCACATTTTTGAATGGGTTTGTCGTCACAATTCTCTGCAGGGTGCGGTTATCCCTAGAGCTTGTACACTTTTTTCTACCACATTTTTTCCGTCCCTTCGCCTGTCTGTTAATGTGCTTGGACACAGAGCTCTGCGAACAGCCAGCTTCTTTAGCAATCACCTTTTGTGTCTTGCCCTCCTTGTGCAAGGTGTCAATGATTGTCTTTTGGACAGCTGTTAAGTCAGAAGTCTTCCCCATGATTGTGGTGCCTTCAAAACAAGACTGAGGGACCTTTTAAAGGCCTTTGCAGGTGTTTTGAGTAAATCAGCTGATTAGAGTGGCAGCAGGTGTTTTCTATATTCAGCCTTTTCAGAATATTCTAATTTTTTGAGATACCAAATTTGGAGTTTTCATTAGTTGTCACTTATGAATATCAAATTTAAATGTAATGAACATTGGAAATACATTGGTCTGTGTGCATTGCATGAATATAATGTACACGTTTCACGTTTTGAATGGAATTACTGAAATATTTTCAACCTTTTGATGATATTCTAATTTACTGGCCAGCACCTGTATATTCTGCTGACACTGTGCGACTTTTTCATTTGTAGCACTCAGTTTCAGCTCACACCGTACGTCTGCTAGCAACACGTCGGACTTAAAATGTGCTAAAAATAGCAGTTTTTACAACACGTCAGACTTTTTACTGTGTTGTTATTGATGTCCGTTGTCCCTCAGGATTGCTGCAGGAGTACACGGGTATTTATGAGTAGCGGAGGAAAACGAAAGGAAGTAAATAAATGTTTTGTGATCAGTATAATTTGACATAACCACGGCAAACATGCTTTCTCGTTAATCCTTGTTAGTGTGAGACAAAAAAAAGTGTAGAAATTAAAACAGACGTGTGTTAATAGGGAAACAGCTGGCGAGCCATGTTTGCACATGCGCCGTGAGCGGTTCTGGTGCTGTTTGGGCCGCAGCCGCTCGCATTTGTTTACTGTGAAGTAAAGTTGAAGTGCTGAAGTTTTGAAAACTAATTTTGAATAAAACTTGAAGAATAACTGGCAATTGCTTTCTCATTTCAAGAGGTCTTTCATATTTTATAACATGCTATTTGATATAATGGTTTACAAACGCAAAAGAGTCATTTATTAGAGTACTCGATTAATCGATAAAATATTCGATAAGAGTACTCGATTACAAAAATACTTGATAGCTGCAGCTCTACGGCCACCTTAAAATACTGTGGTACATATCCATTTACTAAGGATAGATTGATTATATCTAGAATGGGGGCAGTAACCAAATGAAATGCATCTTTAAATAATTTGGTTGGGATTGGATCTAAAATAAAAGTTGAAGGTTTAGATGAAGCTAATATTTTTAATAACTCTGAAAGCTCAACTGGATCAAAACGGTTCAAACGCAGATGAGGTTCTACAGTCACCTCTGATGCTTCCTCACTTACTCACAACCACCACCACCACCACTATTATCATCATCATCATCACCATCATCATGACCACCACCATCATCATCACCACCACAATCATCACCACCACTACGATCACCACCATCATCATCACAACCACCATTACAGGGGTGGACATTAACTTCAAAACCAACCGGCCAGCTGGGCCGGTAACTCCGAAAATTTACTGGCCTCGCCAAGAATCTACCGGCCCAGCAGGTCAGCTGCTAAAACGAGTCAAAATAACAACTGAACCATTTTAAATGTAATGAACCTTTATTTTGTACACATTCACAAACATAATAAACTTTTCTGTATATATTTACAACCGGCACTGTGTCAGTCTCTGGCACCATTGTGATGCAGGCTGAATATTTGGCTAGTGGTTGTCTATTATGTTACTCCACCTCAAAGTTCTTGTCAAGCTCGTCCTCATATTTCTTGCTCATCATAGAGAGCAAGCGGCCCTGACCCAAGCGCATGAAATCTTCCTCTGGCTCTGCGTCGTCCATCTCAGCAGCAGTGGAAGTCTTTCCATCCATGAAATCAAGACGCCTTCGCTGTTGGACATCATGAGACCATATGTTTATGGCTGGCTTCGGGTCGAAGTTTTTAATGTCTGCCGACAGTAACAGCACCGACATGAGCTCGCCCACACTCTTCCCTAACAGGCTGGACCGCCAGTCACTCTTTATCATTTTCATGCGGTTGAAACCTCTTTCACATTCAGCTGTAGATGCAGGCAGGGTCAGCAGCAGGTCCACAAGCTGATGGCAGTTAAACAAAAAAAAAACGTTTTAAAATCAAAGATGACTTACAGTGCATCTTTTCTGGTTCTTTTTTTCTCCATCAAACAATGAAATGGACAAAAACACACCATTAAACAGATCAAACCCAATATTTTGATCATTTGTTAAACAAATAATACTTACTTGCACATCCAAGTGAAGTCTGTGTATGGCCTTCCTTTCTTTGCAATGGCGTGAGCCATACGAAACAACTTTTCCAGTTTGTCTTGCTGTGCTTTCGTCAACGCCACGAGGGCCTTTGCAGCTGGCGACTCTACCGTTGCTGTATTTGCAAGAGCAGTCTTTTCTGCCTTCGTGTGGCTCGCTGTTTTTTCGTAGTCTTTAACCTATTCTAGTTTGAATTTGTTTGTTCCCTCAACAAAACTCGATTTTGTCGTTGCATACTTCCGGCATACAACGCAGTACATCACCTTCTCCGCTTTGCTGTACTCGAGCCATTCTCGGCACCTCCCGTCTTCTTTAAACCGCCAAGAATCATTCCACCTACGCACACGCTTCTCTGCTTCATACTGTTTCCAACTGTCTCGCTTCTCCTCATCAGTTTTAAACCGTTTTGCCGGAGTTTCATCAAGAAATCCCATCCCTGTGGTGGCGCCATCTTCCTGCGTGTTTGTGTGTTTCTAGCGTGGTTCCACTCCATCTTTTATAGTGAACTCGCCTCTAGTCACGTGAACCTGCGCAGTGGAATTGAAAATGGCGGCTTCCTACAGGGCGCGGCCATGATGTATCCCAACACTACTACGTGCGGCAACAGGGGTAGATGAAAGCTGGTGTGTGAATGACAAACAAAGCTTGGGCGCCACCCGGGCGGTGAGTCGTCAATTATTTACCGCCCGACGAGAAAATTTTAGCGCCATTGGTGCTCGGGCGCTTTAAAGGTCCACCCCTGCATTATCACCACCATCATCATTACCACAACCATCATCTTAATCATTCCATCACAGTCATCATCATTATCATCCCATTCATCATAATCACCCCCAACATCATTATCATCACAATCATCACAACCACCACCATCATCATCGTCGTCATCGTCATCACCACCACCACCATCATCATAACAACCATCATTGCCACAACCACCACTACCACCACCATCATCATCGTCGTCATCGTCATCACCACCACCACCATCATCATAACAACCATCATTGCCACAACCACCACTACCACCACCATCATCATCATCATCACCACCATCATCATCGTCGTCACCACCATCATCATCATCGTCACCATCATCATCGTCACCATCATCATCACCACCACCATCATCATCATCGTCACCACCATCATCATCACCATCATCATCGTCACCATCATCATCACCACCACCATCATCATCATCGTCACCACCATCATCATCATCGTCACCATCGTCACCACCATCATCGTCGTCATCGTCATCACCACCACCACCATCATCATAACAACCATCATTGCCACAACCACCACTACCACCACCATCATCATCATCATCACCACCATCATCATCGTCACCATCATCATCACCACCACCATCATCATCATCACCACTACCACCATCATCACAATCATCATCATCATCACCACCATCATCATCGTCACCATCATCATCGTCACCATCATCATCACCACCACCATCATCATCATCACCACTACCACCATCATCACAATCATCATCATCATCACCACCATCATCATCGTCACCATCATCATCGTCACCATCATCATCATCGTCACCACCATCATCATCGTCGTCATCGTCATCACCACCACCACCATCATCATAACAACCATCATTGCCACAACCACCACTACCACCACCATCATCATCGTCGTCATCGTCATCACCACCACCACCATCATCATAACAACCATCATTGCCACAACCACCACTACCACCACCATCATCATCATCATCACCACCATCATCATCGTCGTCACCACCATCATCATCATCGTCACCATCATCATCGTCACCATCATCATCACCACCACCATCATCATCATCGTCACCACCATCATCATCACCATCATCATCGTCACCATCATCATCACCACCACCATCATCATCATCGTCACCACCATCATCATCATCGTCACCATCGTCACCACCATCATCGTCGTCATCGTCATCACCACCACCACCATCATCATAACAACCATCATTGCCACAACCACCACTACCACCACCATCATCATCATCATCACCACCATCATCATCGTCACCATCATCATCACCACCACCATCATCATCATCACCACTACCACCATCATCACAATCATCATCATCATCACCACCATCATCATCGTCACCATCATCATCGTCACCATCATCATCACCACCACCATCATCATCATCACCACTACCACCATCATCACAATCATCATCATCATCACCACCATCATCATCGTCACCATCATCATCGTCACCATCATCATCATCGTCACCACCATCATCATCGTCGTCATCGTCATCACCACCACCACCATCATCATAACAACCATCATTGCCACAACCACCACTACCACCACCATCATCATCATCACCACCACCACCATCATCATCACCACCACCACCATCATCATCACCACCACCACCATCATCATAACAACCATCATTGCCACAACCACCACTACCACCACCATCATCATCATCACCACCATCACAATCATCTTCTTTTTTCCCCCTTGTCCTGTCCAGCTGTGAAGCAAACATAATTGATGTCTGAATGCTGGTGACATCACAATTATCTTCATCACCATCATCAAAATCATTACATCATCAGGGTGACAGTGGCACAGGAGTTAAGTGCTCGCCCCGTAATTGGAAGGTTGCAGGTTCGATCCCGGCTCCGGACAGAGAATCCTGCTGTTGACACTTAACCCACCTTGCCTGCTGGTGGTGGTCGGAGGTACCAGTGGCGCCTGTGCTTGGCAGCCTCGCCTCTGTCTGTGCGCCCCAGGACAGATGAGGCTACATCGTAGCTCATCACCACCAGCGTGTGTGTGAATGGGTGAATGACTGATTTTGTTGTAAAGTGCCTTGGGGGTTTCATGACTATATATCAATTACAGACCATTTACCATTACCATGATTCTTTTGCACACATGTAATTAAAATCAACTAAAATCTTACAGACTAATTTGTCCTCTTCTTCCTGGTCGGACTCTGCTTCACAGGGGACATGGAACGCAGAGAGGTCATCTTTCAGAAGCTGGGACAGCGCTGCTTGGCACAGGAGGGCACTGAGGCCCAAAGGAGCCCCTCTATATTAACACACACACACACACACACACACACAAACACACACACACACACCACCTGATTTAGCAGTGACTGTAGAAAGAGAGTGATCACAGAAGATACATCCAACCCCCCACCCCCCCCTAACTCCAGTATATCAGACTGACGTAGTGTCTAATCTGAGGGGACAGCTCATTTATAATAACATGTACACAAAACTGATCTGTAGAGTCATTGTTCACTCCAGTTGTTGAACAAACAGGACATTCTTCTGCTGGCTGAGGAAGTTGAGGGGAAACAGGAACTGGGGGAAACAATGGTGTTTCTGCAGACAGGAAGTGAATTGTTCCCAAAAGGGCAAAGAAAACTGTTAGCAAACCACAGAAAACTTGAATCTGTGATAAACCATCTCTATCATGTTTGGACACCAGTGACCAACAAGCTTGTATCGTTCTTTTCCTTTCTGTATGGTTCCGTTAGCTGATTTGTGTTTTTGCTTCTAGCCAGAATCAGCGGTTTAGTCACTGCAGAGAAAACTCAGATCTAGGAAAGCAGCCTAACCCGTGCAGGTGGGCACACGTGTGTAGTCAGAAAATAAAACCATTTGCTGTATACTTGCTTACACACAAACAAGATCATTTAAGGGGGGTTCTAGTGCAAGACCACTAGAACCAGGACCAGAGCACAATACGGAAAATAAATTTAAAGTTCTGTTGCAGCTTCACTTTTTATCTGAATCTCTTAAAAGGTTTCCCAGAACAGTTAAAGGAGCAACATGTAAGAACTCTACAGTGAAATAATCATAAAACAGCCTAATGTCTGAATCAGGAAGGAAGGTTACAGCTGGCTGTAGGGTCTTCCCTAGTTTGGGAAAGCTGTGCTGATCCAACAACAGCAGGTGAAAAGCTCCAGAGTCTTTAAAAGAACCAAAGCTGGCAAACAGGAGGGACTCGGAAGATATTTTTGTGCCTCTAATAAGCCACAACATCTTTTTGTTTTACTGTAACAACGGGAGAAGCAGGCTACAGGCTAATGTTGAGCTAACAATTGTAATGGTGAATCAGAAGCAAATAGTAAGCTCTAAAAAAATCTCAAGGTACTTCATCAATCACCTACAACTTGATATCACAGTGAAATGTATGTGTGAAGTGAATAATGAGTCAATCGTGGCATTTTTTTCTTGAATGACTGGTTCAGCTCTATAACAGCAAGACTCCAAACAACTGCACTCCTCTGTTGCCAATAACATCTTACAGCAGCTGTTTTTACAGGACCATAGTGTTTGCAAAACGGGATTTGCCGCGGCTCCCTGGGGAGGATTTTGGCATTTTTAGTAGCAAAGTAGTAGGGCTGCACAATATATCGAAAAATTATCGTCATCGCGATAACAGGACGTGCGACAGGCCCATCGCAAAGCACGTCAAAAACGGCGATAAATGTTTGGTTCAAACATTTCCATCCGTGACATACATCAACTTTTTGTAAACCAGCTCTGTTTTTTACGCGGAAGTATTATTTGACCAATCAAATGTAGCCCTTCTGATATGCGGCCAATCAGATGGGTCCGTTACGTAATATGCCCGCCCCCTATGTAGACCCTTAGGATGGGTGGAACGCAACACCCGAACTGAGGTAGCGGCGCCGTTCCCTTGTTCGTCACGCTGGCTCAGATTAACGAACGCACCTTGTGCTGATGTTTCTGGAATCAGCGCTGCTTAAAAACGTGAACGTGAGTCCGCTCGGTGTAGTTAAGCAGCTGATAATAACCGGGCTGACTCCGACACGTGCCGGTGAACCAACCCACCTACCTCCATGTCGCTAGTGTTCCACCGGGTGGTAATGTTAGCCCCAGGCACCGGTTAGCTTCCAGCTAAAAGGCTACAGCACTCTCCTCCCAGTCCCACCCTGCTAAAGAGGGCCTGGAAAAGTTCCCCACACATCAAAGTGATTTTTCATTTATGAGCTTTTATAACCTTGTTAATCAGGATAGTTGATTTGCTGCTGCACATAAACTGTCAGTCAAAAGCTCTGCTAGCCGGTTAGCTTAAGCTTGGTTTATGCTTGACGCATTCACTTTCCGCTTGGTGATGCGGCTCGCGGATGGAACGCGCTTCACAACTTGCAGCGTTTATGGTTCGTGCGGCTCGTCTCTGCGGTGAGCCAATATTCTCCCAAACTGTAGGGGGCAGCATGGAGCTCTACGGCATGCATCCAAAACTACACCATAGTAGAAGTAAAAATGACTGTTTACAACATGGCATTCCAGCATTTTTAACAGCGTCCTCGTCTTTTCCGACAGTGCGAGCTATTTCTCTCCAACAATTATTAACAACACGGTGTTCTTTGAGAGCTGAATCATACAAATGTCTGTATTTACGAACCTCTGCCATACTAGTTCTTGCCGGTCCGCCATGTTTTTCTGCGTCCGACCGTCCGCGTGGTTAGAAAATTTCCTAGGTGCGCGTTGCGGAAATTTTGGGCCGTGCGGAGGCGCGGTGGAGAGGCGTGGTTGTTAAAATGACGCAATTTGTCCGCGCGGACCAACCTTTAAGTGGAGCTAGTTCAATTTGTTAGCTTGTCATCAGAATCATAGCTGCAGTTTCAACATCTGAGCTGCTTTTTAAGATCTAGGTAAACTTGTTCAATTTGGGGTTAAAAACAAACGTTTTCACATATTTTCCATGTAGTTTTTTGCCAGTTCCTCTTCTGAAAGGTAGACAATTGTTTTTTTCTTTCCCTCAGAAAATCTTAATATTCTCCTAGTTTGGCCCAGCACAGTTTACTTCCCAGTTACAGCAACAGCCTTATATCATAACCACATAAGTGGAGAAAATGCTCAGTAGCAATGAGAGAATTTGCTGTTGCATTTAAGTGATGTTAACCATTATTTAACATTTAAACTATTTATTCTAAAAACCCTGGTAAGGGATGTTTTTCTGTATTTGGAGCATCAGAACAAGTTTTATGGTGGAGGTGATGTTTTATAGTCACTGAGAAACTGCATGCATGCAGTTTGTTGTTTTGCTGCTAATACGGTAGCAGGTGCAGCTGCTAATACGGTAGCAGGTGCAGCTGCTAATACAGTAGCAGGTGCAGCTGCTAATACGGTAGCATGTGCAGCTGCTAATACAGTAGCAGGTGCAGCAGCTAATACAGTAGCAGGTGCAGCTGCTAATACGGTAGCATGTGCAGCTGCTAATACAGTAGCATGTGCAGCTGCTAATACAGTAGCAGGTGCAGCTGCTAATACAGTAGCAGGTGCAGCAGCTAATACAGTAGCAGGTGCAGCTGCTAATACAGTAGAAGGCGCAGCTGCTAATGCAGTAGCAGGTGCAGCTGCTAATACAGTGGCAGGTGCAGCTGCTAATGCAGTAGCAGGCGCAGCTGCTAATGCAGTAGAAGGTGCAGCTGCTAATACAGTAGCAGGTGCAGCTGCTAATACAGTAGCAGGCGCAGCTGCTAATGCAGTAGCAGGTGCAGCTGCTAATACAGTAGCAGGCGCAGCAGCTAATGCAGTAGCAGGCGCAGCTGCTAATGCAGTAGCAGGCGCAGCTGCTAATACAGTAGCAGGCGCAGCTGCTAATGCAGTAGCGGGCACAGCTGCTAATGCAGTAGCAGGCGCAGCAGCTAATGCAGCTGCTAATACAGTAGCAGGTGCAGCTGCTAATGCAGTAGCGGGTGCAGCTGCTAATACAGTAGCAGGCGCAGCTGCTAATACAGTAGCAGGTGCAGCTGCTAATACAGTAGCAGGCGCAGCAGCTAATGCAGTAGCAGGCGCAGCTGCTAATGCAGTAGCAGGCGCAGCTGCTAATACAGTAGCAGGCGCAGCTGCTAATGCAGTAGCAGGCGCAGCTGCTAATACAGTAGCAGGCGCAGCTGCTAATGCAGTAGCAGGCACAGCTGCTAATGCAGTAGCAGGCGCAGCAGCTAATGCAGCTGCTAATACAGTAGCAGGTGCAGCTGCTAATGCAGTAGCGGGTGCAGCTGCTAATACAGTAGCAGGTGCAGCTGCTAATACAGTAGCAGGTGTAGCTGCTAATACAGTAGCAGGTGCAGCTGCTAATACAGTAGCAGGTGCAGCTGCTAATACAGTAGCAGGTGCAGCTGCTAATACAGTAGCATGTGCAGCTGCTAATACAGTAGCAGGTGCAGCTGCTAATACAGTAGCATGTGCAGCTGCTAATACAGTAGCAGGTGCAGCTGCTAATACAGTAGCAGGTGCAGCTGCTAATACAGTAGCATGTGCAGCTGCTAATACAGTAGCAGGTGCAGCTGCTAATACAGTAGCATGTGCAGCAGCTAATACAGTAGCAGGTGCAGCTGCTAATACAGTAGCAGGTGCAGCTGCTAATACAGAATTCATGCATTAGTTTTTGTTTGCTTTGAACCCAGAGCAGAAGTCACACGCCAGACGACATCAACACTGCATACTTTAGTATTTGTTCATTTATCGTGAGTAATATCGACATCGCAATATTAAGCACTGTTATCGAATATCGCAGGTTTTCCTAATATCGTGCAGCCCTACAAAGTAGCAAAGCTGATGCTAGAATAAACCATCAAGCACCTCTCAAACCTAGACGGGAGGTCGCTGGGCGGCCCCCCTGCATGTGACGTACAGGGTCGCACATTCAGCGTCAGACGGAAGACACGTCAGACTGATGGAATTTCGTTTTCAGGACCTTTAGCTGAGATGTTACCTGCTTTTTGTCCCTCTTGACGCCCCACTCAGCCAGTGTTTTTACCACTCTGTCGAACAGCTGGCTGTCTCTCACCGACCGTCACCATAAAAGGGCGACCAAGCTGTTCATCCGCTCACACGGTCAAAAGATCCATGGTCTCCGCGTCCGTCCAGTTTGCCATGTTGTAAGTGGTTGAAAGATACTAGTGAGAGGCCATGTTTATCTGTGTTTATATCCCTTCCAGCCGGCACTCGGCGCGCAGCATACGTCACTAACGCGACCACCCTCTTTTGCGGGGGGGGGGCCTCCCACAGTCGCTCCAAAGGGATTAGCAAGGCTGACACGCGTTTAGCCGTCAGAGGCGAGGAGCTCATGCGGCAATATTACTACGAGGCCAAGCGCATCAGAATCGAGTTTTATTACCTTTCCCCTTTGCTCCTTGCCGCATTTACAAGACCCACAAATTCGGATTTATCACTCTGTAATGACGCGACGGTCTGTCTTATAAAAGAGGCTAACAACAGGAAGCCTAACCTCAGTATAACACTGGAAGCATCAGCGGCGCTGAACGAAAGTGGGCAGGTTTGTCCGCAAGCCTCAACGCGGTCCAGCACACACCGGGAGAATTTTGGCTGCAGAACGGCTTTCTCGGTGCTCCTCACTGGATGTTATAAATGATGTTGTTCCTCTCCATTGCCAGGATTGAAGACATGAAAAATACACTGTTGAACTCGTCAGAAAGATTCTGGGTGTAAAAAATCTAGTTTACACTCATGACAATTCAAGGGGGGGGGGGGGGGGGGGCTATTTGTAACTCTGCTGGTTACTTGGTATCTGCAGGTTTAAGGGAGCCAAATTTAAGACTTTTTAAGACCTTTTTTAAGGCCACTTTGACCAAATTTAAGCTATTTTTAAAATTAAATTTAAACTATAATTTCCAGCTATTGCCTGGGGCCGGTGCTAACCACGTCGTGAACGTGGGATTAGCCATCCAGTTACCATTAAACTTGCACTTCCCCATGGCGCACACTCCCGCTAGCTTAACCAGCTAATGTGCTCATCTAAAAACAGCCCCCTTTCACAACCAACTGAATGTGTACTTACGGCAACATCGTACACAAAAAATGCTGAACACTAACTAGAAATTCATGAAAATTTTTATAGAAATAAAAGAATCTTGTTTTTTGGGTCTTTGGTAATTTAAGACCTTTGGAAACTGGATTTAAGGATTATTTGTCATTTTTAAGGATTTTCAAGGCCTTAAATTTGGAAAAGCAAATTTAAGACTTTTTAAGACTTTTTAAGGACCCGCGGATACCCTGTGTTTAGGTTTATTTAATGCTTACAAATTTGAATAATTAATGAGCATCCACGTGAGTTCAGAGCTAGTTCCAGAGAAAGGCCTCGGCCTCACGTCAACAGATGTTCGGCCATTTTGACTCTGAACTTTAGTGTGTGTGTGTGTGTGTGTGTGTTCGTGTTTGGATGTTAATCGTGGGATTAGCTGGACAAAAGGACAAGCTGTGGTTACAGACAGTCCATCCAAGCAGTTTCTGCTTCTTTTCATCAGTAAGTAAAATGATATTTTTGTACTTCTAGTGTGCTGGTTGAATGGGGGAAATTCTGTGCGTTTACCATCACACCGCTTGGTCTAGAAAACCAGCTTCAGTCAGAGGCTCGTTAACTCCACAACATCCAGAATGACAATGAATTGTGTATGTGGGAAGCCCCCGTGGGCTGATTCTATCCGGCAATCAGATGGCTCCCCTAATGGTAGGCATGCTTTTGAGTCAGCCTCGGTAAGAGGGCTGAAAAGAGGTCCGGTCGCGTGAGGGAAAATCCAAGGCTCCTTAAACGAGAACACTCCAAACGAAGCGATCCAGGCGGAGAGCAGCTGATGCTGGTGTTTAAACGCCATATGAGGGGATAAAAGTTATTTTCTGATCCCATTTGATATGTGCCATAGATATCACATATGTAGTAAATAACAAGTTTTTTATATAGCACTCGTCACGAAGGAAAAATCACAAAGTGCTTGACAGAGATCAACAAAACTATTAATGAAGTCTAAAATCATCCTAAGAACTAAACTAAATATAAACACAAAAGACAAAATGTCATTACACAGATGAAGAAAACAAAAAAATTTGCATTAAAGCAGATTTAAATAAAAGGGCTAAGTCATAAAAAATGCTCATATATCAAATGAAAGATAATTAACCCTTTTAAGACCTGCCATAGAACAAGTTCGCAAGAGCTTATATTTACATTGTTACATGCTGTGGTGCCATTTTTTTGGAGTATTTCAACTTTCTATACATCAATACAACCCTTACATTCTACGTTTTAATTAAATAAATGTAAAATGTGCATTGCAACAAAATATTTTACAAAAAATCCAATTATCTATTCAGAAATTGAAAATCTTTTTGTTTTTACACGTATTTTTCATTATACAGAAATGCCACAGCTTTATCCCTCAAAACTGTCAATGGAAAAAAAGTTTCACACAATTCTTTCAAACAACCACAAATTTATTTGAAGTGCTTCTATAAAATGGTTTCTGAGATCCACTCATTTATGCAAACTGTAACAAAAACATAAATAATAATAATCTGCAGGAGTCTAACATAATAATTTTGAATATTTGTAGCTAATTTTTCAGTAGTATGTAGTTTTCCTTTTCTCTCACTAATAATAACAATAAGAAAGAATATTGCATGAATTTATACGTGAAGAAACTGAAAGTGAAACCTAAACATCACCCGGCGCTGTAATGACGTCAACTGCTTCGAGGAGGGAAGAAGTACCGTTTGGCGGGTCTGTGACTCATCAAAACGTTCGTAGTGGTGAGTGAGTGTGTCCGAAGTTTGTAGTGGGTGTGTGATGTGTGTAGGGTGTGTTTGTCGAAACGTATTATTGCAAAAAGGCACAAGAAAAAGCCGAAGGACTGGGACTACAAAGAACTGCAATTCGCGGGTAAATGACATCAAAGCAGGTGATTGGCTGAGTGATAATCATGTGACAGTTCCCGTTGAAAACAGAACCACGTTTATTCTAGCGTGTGAAGCCCTGTGAGCTGCTGATCAGAACGACACGGCATCTGTGTCTGAATGAAAACGCTTTTCTTATTTGCGCATTTTGGTTGTTTTTTGCAAACTCATTAGTGGAAATACGCAGCGCTCTGGGACATGTTCAGTGAGTGAGATTTATGTGTAACTCCTCTGGTTTAATATGCAAAAAAATGTGGTTCTATCTTATTTAGTTTCAGTTTTACAAGCACTTGAACACAGACATGGAAATGGGAGCGCCGGCGCTCCCGCCGGACACAAAGGGTTAAAGAAAGGGGCATCATATAGATGAAGGGAACACAAAGATTTAAGTAAAAGCAACTTTAAATAAAATGGTCTTCAGCTGACTTTTAAAGGAAACTTGACTGTCAATACTACGTGAGGATAAAAAAAGTTTTTTCCAAAGTCAGGGTGCAACAGCCTGGTAGGAGCAATCACCTTGACTTTTATGGCGCTTACACATTAGCGTCGGCATGGACCCATACAGTACCGAACAGCACCGGAATTTGGTTTCACTGACAGGTCAGATTTGCATTTCCGGTGCCGAGGTGACTCTTCTCAGACCTTCTCCTCAGTGGTCAGAATGGGACCGAGGCGACACTATGGACTGACTGGCCAGCTAAAATTACACCTACCGCCTCCGATCTATGAATGAGAATGAGCCAGAGGGGGTTGGGTTCCTTCATGCGCGGTCCCCCTGCATATTAAACCCCGCCCACATGCTCAGGGATTTTCCACATTCCTGAGAAGTCCCTCGGATTTATATGTGAACACGACACCATCCGTTCGAGACCAAACTCACGCCATCCAGCCCGACCAAACCCCGACCATGCCGATGATAATGTGTAAGCGCCTATAGATCTGGTCTTTGGAACTTCTAGAAGGTTCTGGTGGGTGGACCTGAGGACTCGGGTTGGAGCATAAGGCTTTAACAGTTCAGTAATATAGGGAGCTTGACTATGTAGAGCCCTGAAAGTTCTAGTCAGGATTCTAAAATGAACACTAAAGTTAACGGGTAACCAGTGCAGAGACATCAGAATAGGAGTGATGGGTGCTCTACTGTTTGCTCCAGTTAGGAGCCTCGCTGCAGAGTTCGGGACCAACTGAAGGAGGTCAAGGGCTTTTTTGTTAAAACATGTGAAGAGTGTGTTACAGTAATCTAGATGGGAGGAGATAAAGGCATGGGGAGCCATTTTACATCAAGACCAGCGTTTTGAGTGGCCTTCAAGAGACATTGATTTGGTCAAAAACAAAAACTAAATTCCTCACGTTTGACTCAACGGCAGAAGATAAATGATCAAGTTGTTCACTGATCAAAAGAACAATGCTCTCAGGGGCAATGATCAGACATTCAGTCTTTTCAGAGTTTAACTGAAGGAAGTTTTCTTCTAGCCAGCTGGTGATCGCTGACTAGACTCTAGTCATTCAGACAGTTTATAGAACTCAGAACCCTTAAAGGAGCAGTACAGCTGAATGTCATCTGCATATAGGTGATAAGAGATATTATGAACAGAATCAATTATCTGTCTAAAGCGGGTGTGTATATAGTAGAAACAAGAGTAGACCCAAAACAGAGTCTTGGTGTACCCCACAGAACAGACTAGCGGAAACTGACATGATTTGGTTTCTACAGATACTGAAACTTCTGTTAGGAAGGTACAATCTAAACTAGGGATGTTCCGATTACATTTTTCTTTTGCTCACAAAAGGCTCACAAATTGGGTGGGACTATCCGGTACAGTCCTTGCCTGGTCCCAATCGTGTCTGAAAGACAGGTGCTATGTTCTTTATTGGGGATCACAAATCAAAGCTGATCACCATGGCATGTGGTGTTCCCCAAGGCTCAATTCTAGGACTGCTACTCTTCAATCTCTATATGCTCCCCCTGGGTCAGGTCAAAATTAATAACAACATTGCTTACCACAGCTCTGCCGATGACACAGAGATCTACCTAGCCCTATCACCTAGTGACTATTGTCCGCTGGACTCTCTCTGTCAGTGCCTAGAACAAGTAAAAGACTGGAAGCAGTCAAAATTCATTAAGTGGCCTTCAGACCATTACATTTGAGTGCCCCTGGCTTACACTGTAGCCAAGCCAGCTCTGATGGATCTAAATTATTTTGTTGTCAGGAGGCATGTCTATGTGGATACTCATATAGAAAAACCTGACATACACCTACAGGAGCTCACATGGCGCTCTCACAAGTATGGGCATTTTTGACGCATAACATAAGTCTGTGGTTGGCACTAAATGTACGTCCAACAAATCAAAAAATCCCAGAAATCATAACAATCATAAAGGTCCAACAAAATCCACAGAATCCAGCTATCAGTTATACAAAAGAACAAGGCTTTAAAAAGAAGTAAAGCACAAAAGTTGAGCTGATTAGACACGACTGCCACATCCACAGGCTTCTTATCATCTTGTTCAGGGGTCGGCATCCTTTTCCCATCAAAGAGCCGTTATTACCCGTTTTCCACAGTAAAGAAAACCCTGGGAGCTGCAGCAGCCGCGGCGTTGTGGGCGGGACCTACCCTTAGACAGCCGAGAGCTGCTTTAACTGATCACCAAAAGGTGACAGCCACCATTACCGGTTGCTCATGTAGCTCAACGTTATCTTTCAACAGAAGATAATTAATAAAACAATTTCTATAAAATGGATCCAGAATTGTTGCCAGTCTGATAATATTTTGATTTGTTTCACCCTGCTAGTGGTTTTAATAGTTGAGGTGATGTTTTCTGACGCGTCACACACGTCTCCTTTTAAAACATGTTTAAACTGTTCAGAATACAAATCCACACCATATCTGCTGTTAGACTCAACCAGGAATATAGTCGATGATCCTGAAAGAATAAACAACACTTTCAGAGACTTTTACCAAACTTTGTACTCACCACAGATAAACCCATCAGATAACAAGATCAATGAGTTCCTTGACAGGATAACCCCCAAATTCCACTACCTCCGCTCCGCTCCGGCACGAACTCCGCAGCAAAATCGGTCCCGTTGTAGTCAATCAGAGCTATTCCACTACAGCGGCCATGCTGCGGCAGTGCGGCGCCCTCTGTTCCGGCGTCCGGCAAAAATAGAATCGATCCTATTTTTGCCGGACGCCGGAGCACCTCCGCAGTCAATGACAGGAATCACAACCGCCCAACAGGAAAGGGAGCAAGCACAGCTTCCGCTATTTGACAATAAATCAATAAACAAAAAGAGTTTTTTGTTTCATATGCACAGGTTTATCAACTTTTAACAACTATCAATGGCGGCTGAACTTTAAATGCACAAAAGTAAGCCATAAATACAGTTTCTACCATCAATGTAGTCACACTTTGTTGATCCAAACACTGCTGATATCTCAACACAAATGATGGGCAGATTAAACAGCTCATTTCGATGCTTCTCCCACACAACGGGTGCTTGGATCTAACTTCCGCGTTTATTGCTCGGACTGTATCGCAAGATCTCGAAAATCCCGCGCATGCCTGTTTGCCCACCTCAGGTCTCCGCACCGGAGCGGAGCCGTTGTAGAGCGAGTACCAGTAAAAATTGAGTTCGGAAGCGAGCGGCAGCGGAAGGCGGGGGCGGAGCGGAGGTAGTGGAATTTGGGGGGAACGCATCCTAAATGATCAGACAGCCAAGCTACAGTCCTGGACTTGCCACTAACATCAGCTGAGCTCCAGGAAGTAGGGCCCGACCGATATAGGGGTCATTAACACTGTCGGCTATCGGCCAAAAAGACGGCCGATATGGCCGAAATTGCGCTACCTATCCAGCAGATGGTGCCAGCTTTATGAACTCATGTTGTGTGGCTCCACTCCTCGGGGGGGGGGGGGGGGTAGCCACCGTCACAGCACACATGCAGCGGAGCAGCAGAAGCAATTCAGTCAAGCAGAGATGACGGTGATGAGGAAGTAGGAGGTAAGTCTTCAGTTTTAAGCATATTTGTTGTGTCAGTGGTAAGTTTAACGGTAAAATAAGCAATGACAAAAGTATGTTTCCCCTCAACATGCTTCTTAAGTTTATTGTGTGCCTCGTGGCCTCGTATTGAAGTTAACCTGAAAAAATAAAACTGCCGCAGCACTAAGCCTGATTCATGCTTCTCCGTCTGCGTCAGTGCGGAGACACGCAACGCCATTATCCGTCCTTGCGTAGGGATCCGGCAGGCATGCAAGTACGTACGGAGTCGAGCCCACTTTTTTAAACATCCGTCGAACGAAACGGATTACGCAAGCTTGTGATTGGTCAGGACGCCGCTGTTGTTTACAGCGCCACCATTGCAAAGGAGCCAAGTTTAACTAGCGGCAGACACGGGGAAGCTTGAAGAATGCCTCATGAAAAAAACTCTAAAAATATGAACGTTTCATCCTGCCGTGACTGGAGGAGTGAAAAGATGCGCAGCAAGCGTTTTATTTGTGGACGGAAATGACAGGAAACGTGGGTTTAGAGGTGGGGAGCGCATGAAGCGGTGGGAGAATGAGAGACAAATATGTCCGTGTTAAAAGTCTCTTATATACACAAAAAGCACAATATAAACACACGATCTTGGAACGGATACATGACAGGATACCACCATGGATACCACAGAACAGCGCTACGCCCTCTGTGGTCCTGCCGGGCAATTGCTTTGCAACACTCTCCATGAGACGGAGAAGTATGAGAGCAAGTATGGGCTGCATGGTGGCGCAGTGGTTAGCACTGTTGCCTCGCAGCACGAAGGTCGCAGGCTCAAAACTCGCCTTTCTGCGTGGAGTTGCATGTTCTCCCCATGCATGCGTGGGTTTTCTCCGGGTACTCCGGTTTCCCCCACAGATCACAACATGCCCTATAGGTTAAAAAAAAATAAATAAATAAAAATTGTAAGTCGCTTTGGGTAAAAGCGTCTGCTAAGAACATAAACAACATAAACAACAACAAAACGCTTCCGTCAATCCGTGCGTGTCTGTCCCTTGCGGAGCTGACGGAGAAGCATAAACCAGGCTTTACGCTCTATGCAGAGCTCACGCTGCTTCCCCTTTTTCTGCTGGCCTTTTTCTAGTAGACATTCTGGAATATTCTCAGACAATTTCCTCCGCTCTTCAGCAGTCTTCAAACTCACGCTGTTCACCCGCGGCTCGCGAAAAAAATAGTGCAGACGCCGAAACGATCGCTGCACGGCGCGGGCTGGAGCGCCGAAGCACTATAGAATAGGATAACAAGGGCGACGAATGAAGGCGGCCCCCGTTTCGCGGCGCTTCGGCGGCACACGACCGTTGTCGCAGCTGAGGACGGGCGAGGGGGGGGGTTGGCAACAAAGCTATGAAACACTGTGCAGGGAGTCCCCCCCCCTCCTCTCCCTAGCTGGGAGAGGAGTAGGGGCAGTCATATTTTCCTAATACTGTCGGCTTTGGAAAGGATCAAAACACAAAAGTGTAAAACTCAAAAGTATTTTAATGCCAAAAATCAGGTGACAGAAATAAAATCAGGTAGCTAGGACGCTGAAACCAGCAGAGTATGACTGAAACTGAACCGTATGCACTAAGGAGTGAGAGATGACAGAGGACTAGTTATGAGGAGGAGCTGTGAGTGGGAGCAGAGGACAGCAGGGGAACACAGGAGGAACTATAAATGAAAACATGTTTAAAGAAGAAAGAATCCTAAAAGGGAAAGAAGAATAACTAGAAAAAAAACCTGACAACAAAAGGAGTAGAAAATTCAGTGGAAGGAAAAAAAAAGACTTGAATACTAAATGAGAAAACCTGAACAGCTGGGGAACCAAACAAAAACAGAGCCATTGGTTCTGAGCCACAATATCTGATATCATTTATTTACATGATAATTTTTAAACTTTTAAGTATAAAAATGCCACATTTAATGTATTTTACTTTGTCTTAGTATCATGCGATATGCGATATGCGAGGACGCTCCTCAGCGTGCGACTCGGGTAGCTGCCGGACTGAAGTGGTTTTGACTGCTAGTTTTTTGGTTTTGATTGCTAGTTTTTCATGGGGTGTGATTGGTGTGTCAACCACTGTGTCAACCACCTATAAAAATGTGGATGCTTAAATTGGCCACTTTGTGGCTGCTTAGTGGACTCTACTTTGTGCTTGGCGTCTGTCAAGAGCCTGGAGACGAAGGAACCTCACATTGGCAAGGAGCCCTCCCACGGATCACCTTCAGCCGAGAGGCACTCATGAGACTTCGACCGCTTGGGAGGGGCTTTGCACTGAAGCCACCGAGTATTCCCGAGGAGCTCCGCGGCCTGGTGATAAAGACGAGACGCCGGAAAAGGGGCAGGAGGGCGGGAATACATCGGAGGCTTAAACGCATGAGTCTACAGGATCGGCGCAGGCTGCCAGCTCTCCCGTCTATCCTGCTCGGAAATGCTCAGTCGATCAGAAACAAGTTGGACGAGTTGGACGCCTGGATCACGACAAGGCAGGAGATTAAAAACACCTGCCTCCTTGTCTTCACCGAATCCTGGCTCAGCGAGTCGGACCGGGAAGAAGACCGGATGCTTCCAGGATTTGGAGCGCCGTTGAGGCTGGATCGAGACAAGGGGGAAACTGATGAACAGCGCGGTGGTGGTGTCTGTTGCTACGTCAATAAAAGGTACTGTAAAACTATTGTTGTCCGAGAAAGGATATGTACCCCAGACATTGAACTGTTATCGATATCCCTTCGGCCTTTTCATCTGCCGCGTGAGTTCCAGCAGCTGTTTTTTACAGTTGTTTACATCCATCCGCGGGCTAACGCCGTTACTGCGGCACAGCTGATAAATGACGTCACGCACCGCCTCGACACCATCTGCCCAGAGGCTCCGAAGTTTATTCTGGGAGACTTTAGCCACTGTCGTCTGGAGGAAACTTTAAAAACCTATGAGCAGTACATTACCTGTACTACAACACTCAGGAATACGACCCTGGATCTGTGTTTTGGTTCATTGAGTGGCGCATATAAATCACTGTCACTTCCTCCTCTGGGATCTTCCTATCATAACTGTGTGCATCTTATACCCCGCTATATTCCTGTGTTCAAGAGGCTACCACGGGAGGTGAAATCAGTGAAGTGCTGGTCAGAGGATGACATTTCAGCACTCCAAGCGTGTTTTGAGTGTACTGATTGGGACTGCTTCTTTAACTCCTCTGGGGATTTTAACGAGTTGTGCGACACAGTCTCATCTTATATTACTTTCTGTGTGGACTCTTTGGTTCACTCAAAGACTGTTGTTATTTATCCAAATAATAGGCCATGGGTAAACAAAGAGCTTAAATCAATCATCAACAAAAAGAAAGTGGTTTATTCCTCTGGGGGCAACCACCTTGAGAAAAAAGCAATATCTAGAGAAGTACGAGATGAGATCAGGAAAGTTAAACTAAAATACAAGGACAAAATAGAAGAAAAGTATAGCGGTGGTGACCTTAAGGCAGCCTGCAAGGGTATCAAATGTATGGCTTCTTGTAATCACCAAAAAGAGGATAAGAAACCTATCAATGTAAAAGGAGTGCCTGACTCTGTCCTGCCAGAGGTTTTTAATTCATTTTTCAGTCGGTTTGAGAGGGGGGACCTTGTTGGAAAGGTTGGGGTCTGCAAGGAAGCCCTCAAACCCAGTGAGGGATTTGTAATTTCACTAGACCAGGTCACCATCTTACTTAAAAAGGTAAAGGTGGGGAAAGCAAGGGGCCCCGACGCCATCTGTGGCCGTACCCTGCATCACTGTGCCAACCAGTTGAGTGGTGTTTTTAGCAGATTGTTTCAAACATGTGTGGATGTGGGTCAGATTCCATCTTTGTGGAAAACTTCGACTATAATCCCAATCCCTACATCAAGTACTTCAAAGGAACTGTCTGACTTTAGACCAGTAGCACTCACTTGTGATGAAAACTTTTGAAAAAATTCTAAAATCCGAAATTTTATCTCTGACAGAGGGGAGACTTGACCCACTTCAATTTGCCTACCAGCAAAATAAGGGGGTAGAAGATGCGGTGCTTTGTGTATTGAACACGGTCTACAGGCACCTTGATAAGACGGGGACTTGTGTAAGGCTCTTGTTTGCAGACTTTTCTTCAGCCTTTAACAAGATGCAGCCCCACATCCTGATTGAAAGACTTGCCAATGCTTTTATTTGCCCGATCAGCTTCTCTTACTGATTTTGAACTTTCTTACGGGGAGGACCCAGCGGGTGTTGGTTAATGGTCAGATTTCGCTCCCATTAATGTCCAGCACCGGATCTCCTCAGGGATGCGTTCTGTCCCCCCTGTTGTTTATCCTGTACACAGACAGCTGCAGGGTCACTCAGAACAACAGGTTCTTGGTTAAGTTTTCGGACCACACTGTTTTGATGTCCTTACTTTCGGGATCTGAAATAAACCATGGTCCCGCGCTGTCAGATTTTGTAGACTGGTGTGACAGTAACTACCTGGAACTGAACGTCAAAAAAACCAAGGACATGATTATTGATTTTAGACGCTCCGCACCACCCCACCTTGGTAGTAGCATCATCCACGGTGAAGTGGTGGAGGTGGTTGAGGAGTACAGATACCTTGGTTCTTGGATTGACAGCAAGCTGCGGTTTGTCACAAACACGGACTCCATTTTTAAACGAGCTCAGCAGAGAATCTATCTTTTAAGGAAATTGAACTATTTTAACGTGAATAAAAGGATTCTCTGCAACTTTTATAGCTGTTTTATAGAAAGCATTTTAACATTTTCATTTGTTTGTTGGTACAAAGCCTTGTCCATGAAGGACAAAAAGAAGCTGCAGAGCATTGTAAAAATCTGCTCCAAAATTATTGGCGCCAAACAAAGAGTATGATTCCCTCCAAGCAACACAGACGCAAGTGATTTCTTTTACGGGTTTATTGGACGTCTTTTCATTGTGGACCTCTTCTGTCCTCCTTTCTTTAGACCTCTCTTAAACCGTGAAACTAAATACAGGATAGTACAATTAAAACATATACAATAATGTGCAATAAAATAAAGACAAATAAATACCTCGTTGGCTGTTTGCTTAAAACACAAAGGGAATCCATCTTCCTTTAAGTCCTTTTACTAGTTTCCTTTAAGTCCTTTTACTAGTTAGTTCTTTAGCAGTCCATTAGCTGTCTGCTTGTTAGCACTTCATCCAGGTTCTGTGTTCCTCACACCTGGCTTGTATCCATCAAATCAAGGGTGTGGCTGGCAGAGCAGCTCATGTCGCTTTTCAAAATAAAATTACAGGAAACACAACTAATCCAGTGTCTTACAAATGGGAAAATAAATAAATGAAGAAATAAACAGCAACTGCAGTTACAAAGAGACTTACAGTCTCTTTGGGAAGAGAGGGCGCGAAAAAAGGCTAAATGTATCCTTGGTCAGCCCCTCCATGCTCTGCACTCTGAGTTCTCTCTTATGCCCTCAGGACGTCGTTATTATGTACCTTCTCGAAAAACAAACCGCTTTGCCAACTCCTTTGTTCCATCAGCTATTGAACTGCTTAACTCTGAGCCGGGAGGGGTGGCGAAATAACAGCGAAGTATCATCGGCTTTAAGCATGTGCCATTTTTGGAGGGCTGCTGCTCATCCTCTACCCTTCATTTAGGATGTGTTCGGCATGTTGGTAGTGACACACATTGTGTGATTGTATAAGTGGATTGTTTGCTTGGTTGATTTTATGAGCGAGTTACTCTGTGTGGTAAGCTACAAATTAATTGCCCCATGGGGACCAATAAAGTTTTCTGATTCTGATATATAACTGTACTTTTATGCTGATTATTTTATTACAGATGGATAAAGAGGGTCGTAGTAAGGTGTGGGCCTACTTCACTAAACATCCATCCGGTGATGTCATCTGCAGCATCTGCTCATCTTCAGTAGTAGTTTGTGTGTTCTGTTGTTTTTGAGATTGCTAAATAAATCTTATTTGCATTACTTGGAAAGAGTTATTGAGACCGTTCTTTGGTGTGTAATATAGAAATAAGTTAGCATCAAAAAGGCAGAGAATGAAGGGTTTAATCTTAACGACTTTTGTATTTATTTATTTTTTTTGTGAGGAAGATTTATCAGCTATTATATCGCCTATCGGCCTTTGTTAAAAGTTTTATATCGGTATCGGTCCCAAAAAAAGCCCGAATGAAAACCTCTCCCATCCAGACTCACCTGGCAGCCAGCAGCCTCAGGCCGAGCTCGAGGCTCTCCCCGTGCAGCTCCTCCACAGACACTTGATGGCTCGGGGTGTTGACGGGCAGTGGGTCGTCTTCCTTCAGGGCTGCAGGAAACTCCTCCACGAACCGGCGCAGAAAGCACCGTGCCTCCTCCTCCATCTCTCCTACGGCCTTCAGCAGTCTGCTAAACAGGACGTGGGGACACTGAAGAAACTTCACTTTGGCTCACAAACTTTAGTATTTATTAGAAATACAGCAACAGTATCAGAAAACCCGGCCAGTGGTGAATGGCTTCTAGAGCTCTACGACGCCCAAGAAAATACAACTGAAATACATTATCATACATGTATGGGTAAATTATACGTTTGATTCTGAATGACATTCAGCAAGTGTAAAGACACTCAGACTGAGAACAACGATCTTCACCATTTCTTAGAAAACACACCAAAAAACTACATTTCTGTCTTTGAGCATCGAGAGGCTCTTGGGAAACAACCATGTTTGAGGTGAAAGGGAAACTGGGAACCCACAGGTGAGCTGCTGCAGCAGCAGGAGTCCAAGCAGCTTCAGGTGACCCGGTAAACAGCTGACACAGAGCCGCTCTCTGGGGGAAGCGGAGTACGAACACACTCCTGACTACCTCAGCCACACACACTTCAGTGCGTGGTCCACGCGGGAAGTACAGAAATGTCCCGGAAACCCACTAATTCTTTTTATTCGTTGTTTTTAGTGGTTGGAGGTAACAACAGTAGCGTATTCCTGGTGTGCGTTTACCTGTAATCTTGTTATTTTCGTACTTCCCAACAGCTCCTGGCGTGGTGCTGCTGAGACGTAAACAGACAGCACCGCAGGGCGGGCTAGGTTTATGCTAACAGCTGTAGCATGGCTAAACTCTTAACATGACCACAGCGCGTCTGAGCTCGCGCGCTAACCACGTGTGGAGCAACTAGTCAGAGCAACTGCTGACTAGTCCAAGGCATGGACTGATCAGTAACTAGTTAGTTTAAAGTGCGAATTTCCCAGACAAGACAAAGTTGTTGTTTTTACCAGGTGGTGGTGAAGATCCAACAAACCAGCAGCCTAACCGCCCTTGAGCCAGACGAACTAGCAACCCTGCGCTGGCTAAATCCAGAAGGTAACAGATTACCAAGGTTGTTTACAGATCTGTGGAAATAGCGAGCTCCGATTGGACAATTCACCGGAGATGCTGACCTATCAAAAGCCTTTCCTACTTTCGTATAACTTTTAAAGGGACACACACACACGCACGCACACACACGCACGCACTCACACACACACTCACACACACTCACACACACACACACACACACACACACACAAGCCTTGTTTTCCAGTATAAATCGTTGTTTGTTACAATAAAAATGTCAGTTAAATATATATTTTATACACCATGCATGTCATCATCTCACAGTGAAGATTTTCTATAATATTCAGGTCTGGGGATTGAGATGAACATTCCAGAAGGTTTTACTTGTGTAGCTGCCTTATGCCGGGACCACACTGTGCACAGTATTGTTCATGTCACACGGCGTCTTAGCTAGATCCCTCGTTGGGAGCATGATCATGTAAAAAAAAAAATGGAGGTAGTCCAGTCTGACTGGCTCTTTTTGAGCCGTCTCACGACCAAAGACGAATCAATGACGACCAATGAAAACACACCTTTGAGACCCTCAGCAGCAAGACTGCACCTCTCTCAGCTTTGGTTTCAATTTATGTTTAAAGAGCAGATTATAAGCTAGACACTAGTTTTTATTTTTGTTATTGGCCCAAGTTAAACCGCAGTTAGACTAAAATAATGAATTGACTTGTTTAGACCTTCAGTTGAATTGTGAAAACTGTGATTCTGTGATCTGTGAGAGCTGAGAGGAGATGAGCTGGGGAAGATCAAATGTAAAACACAAAACATGAGACCCCTTTGCTGTTGGTAGAAATGTCATGTATTCAACCAGTAAGGATGGTTCAGCAGGGTTTAGCTGCAGAGGGACAGAGGAAGCTACGCTCCGTGACTTCCTGCTGTGAGTAGGATGACCAGATCCCAACTTGCCAAATGTGGGACAGCGTGAAGTTCTAATGTAATGAGAAAAAAACTAACAAAACGTACATTCTGCCTTTTAGCCCTAACATCACTGTTACACGTACATAAAATGATTATTCTTATTATCATCATATATTTCTTGTACACATTTTATTTGAATTCAACAAGCATACAGCAAAAGCTTTACTATTTCACAGTTCCTCTCACGTTACCACAACACAACTCTGTAGTGGCTCGGATCGTATAGATAGGTCCACAGTAATAAATACATGCTGGTTTAAGCCGCCTTTCAGAGTTTTTATTGAATGTTTTCCACAATAGAATGACAGTAAAAGTACCAGTAATATTTTTAGATCTGTTTATGTTTGTTTTTAATTAATTTTCCACTAAAATCAGCATCTAATTGAAAAAAATCCATACTCTGTTGCTATTTTTTTTATAATTCAGAAACAAAACGATTTTTTAAACATGACAACAAAACTCTTCTAGATTTTAGGTGACAGAATAAACATCAGATTCTAATCTGTAAAAAAAATCAGATCTAACCTAATAATAGTGTCAGGTTCCAGGGCTGTGGGAGGTGTTCTGTCATCCACAGGCTGTTGGAGGGCTTATGGAGACGCTCAGGTGTACACCTCCCAGCTAATGAGCTCTGCAGCAGAGTCACCTCTCTCACCTGCAGCTGATCAGCTAATCAGACGGGAGGAATAAAGGAGTCAGGGAACCAGCCACGCGCTGCTAGATTGCTTGCCTTTCTGGTAACATCCAGCCACCTGAACCAGTGCTGATTATCCAACCTGAAAACCTTGCCTGTTCCCGACCTGCCTTCATTTATTCCCATAGGATTCCTGATCCCAGCCCTTCAGAACCACCTCGACTGTTCTTCCTCTCCTCCAGAACCACTGCTGCATAACTCCCTGGCTTTTGGATCTCCTCCCATTCTGACAACCTCATGTCTCCTGTTCACCCTCCAACCTTACACCTCCCTGCTCCTGATCAATCCTACTCACCGGTCTACAGCCCTGGCCCTGTTCACCTCTCCAGCAACTACCTTCACTCTCCTCCTAGTAAGACGACTCCAGCAGTGATTCTATATTCCTCCTCGTTCCGCTCATAACCTTCTGTATTCTTCATCCCAGTGGTCTAATCTCTAGATCCAGGACCCAGCCTATTACTGACCAGCCCTTTAGTTCCTGAAATAAACATTTTTGTGATTACACCATCTCCTGAGTTTCTCTTGTACGTCAGTTTTTTTTTCTAAAACCATGACAAAAACTTAGTTACTTTTTGCCTCAAATGTCTGAGAATAAGAGATGACAGCTTCCATTTATTCTCACTATTTCTACACGGTGCTTTAAGGGGCTCAGCATGTGCACAGGTATCTGAAACTGCAGCACCGTTGTGTTACTGGTGTCAAGCCAGCCTCCAGTTTTCTGTTCCCCGTCTATTAAAATTGTTATGGGAATGGACGTGGAAACTGGATTTCAAAATAAATTTCAACTTTGAGTGAATTCAGATACTTTAAGAACATAACAAATAATTTAGACTTGTTCCCTATTAGCGCCCTGTCAATATCAAGGCCATCTTATTTTGGAATTCAAAGTAAAAGCCCTGTGAATTTTCATTTTTGAACTAGTCTTTCAATGACGTCAGAATGCTCTTAAAAGCAAATGTCATATTTCCAAAGAGTAGTTGCATTTTGTATCAACACTATCCAAGCACAGCAATTTGAAATTGCCCATATTTGACCGACTCTTAACGATTTCAAAATGCTCTAAAATGGAAAATTGCTGTTTCCACAGGGTAATTCCACTTTAGATCAACAGTATATAACTCCATAGTGATACCATATCAATATCAAGTTATTCTAAATCATTAGTACACTATAAAAGATGTGGTCGGTGGAAATTTTTGTTTCAAGATTTCATAAATCATGCAGTTAACAGTGCTCAGCTGCTCAGATGTCATTTCAGACCTCTGACTAGTCTCATCGCCATTCAAAAACTGCTGCACCTATTTGAAAAATTCAAGAAGCGTGAGCGGCAGAAGGCTTTGACGGTCATCTGTGTGAATTTTTATGTGCCTACCTTGAACTGTCTAGAAGCTATAACGAGAACATTTTAGCTGTCTGAAACTGATCGGAGGAGAAAATCTCTGTTCCTTTAACATGGGTTTCAATGAGACAGAATCAGGGTCTCTCCTCCTTCTGAGGCTTGTAAAGAAAGAACCGTAACACTTAAGGACAAAATCAAACCCATTCTGAAAAGCTGACAAAAATTCCTACGTGTTGAGATGTGATATGTTTCGGTACTCCAAATAGTCTGGGCGATGGAAAGAGTTGTTTCCAGAAAATGTGAAGGTCAAAAGTTAGAGTGTGGAATTTTCAGTTTAGAGCAAACCCCCACAATTCGGCTTTAAAATTGAGTCAAACCCGGAAGTACCAAAAATTGCAGTTCCACCCTCATCCACTAGGGGCTGGTGTCAGAAGCGAGCAAATCCTCATTGACTCCCATGTTAAAAAATCCAATTTCACAGCAGAAATAAACATGTTTACAGCCTGGTACCAAAACATGTTTTTGGTTTAAATGATCTAGTTTACACTCATGACAACTCTGAGGGGGGTGGTTTTTTTTCTCACTCTTCTGTTTAAGTGTATTAAAAGCCTGAAATTCTGTATAATTAATGAGCATCAGACCCACGTGACCACAGAGCTAGCTCCGTGGAAAGGCCTCAGTAGAGCCTCGGTCTGGCCTGGAAACTGTTCCGGGATTTTGAGTCTGTGTTTGTGTATTCTTGTTTGGATATTTTTGTGCAATTGTTGGACAAAATGGCTTGCTGTGGCATTAATTACACTAATAGAGCGTCCAAGGAGTCTCCACTTCATTTTTTTTTTCGGTAAGTAAAATTATATTTATGTATTTTAGGTCACTGCCGAGCTGAGCTTAGATTTTAACATGTACTGTTTAACCATGAAATTTAAATGTAATAGGGTAAAACCCAGTGCATTTAACATAATGCTGCACTTTAGAAAATGGGTTGAAATATAACATGTTGGTGGAGCTGGGTTCCCACTATCGGCTTGTGGAGCTCTCGGGAGACCGATGTTTTCCACCCGGAATGCCGGCTGTTTCTCCCCGCAGCTCGGTCCATCTCTGTCTGATCGCGGCTCCTCAACTGCGCGGGCTGACGGCTGGTTCTCCCAGCAGCTCGGCGCATCTCTCTGATCGTGGCTTCTGTCTGCTGTGCGGCTGCCGGCTTGTGGAGGTCTCGGAGACCTCTGTGTTCCACCCGGTTTTACCCAACGGTCAGCCCGGCGTATCTCTGACTCAGAAGCTCTGGTGTTGTGCACAGTTAACTCCTGTTGTAGCTAGGTTGCTACCTCCGTTAGCTTAGCTCCCACCTCCGCATTAGCTTTGGGTTAGCTTCAGGTTAGCTTGTAGCTAGTTCGACCGGGTGTCGTCAGTCGATCCCAGCCTTACAGCCCCACCCTCAGCTCCTCCTCTCTTCCCTTTTTTGGAATTGTCTGGGCTTGACGGAACCTGTGACACGGTCAAAATGGCGGTGGTGGCCACCTCCCATTTGGCCTCAAAAAACTGATATTGGAGCCTATGGAAATTAATTGTCCAGTATATATGTCGATGGTTTAGAGTGGTGAGAGACATTTTTTAAATTTTGAATAGTCTCTAATAAATGAACCGTACGACCACAATGTTTGGAGTACATTCATGATTTATAGCTCAAAACGACGGTATATCCGTTAGCTGCAAGCCAGTGTGCGTCTCATTTCAATCAGATTTATGGTTTTCTCAGGACAATGCCAGAAATGGAGCAAAGGAGGGCCATTGCTCCCATCTCTGTCCATTATAATTTTAGTGATTTTTTTATTCTGAAAATCTCAAGCGGTACCTCAAATTCTACCTGTAATTTTAGAAAAACTGTAATAGATATCAAAACGATTTTTTAGCCAGTAATAGCTGAAAGTCTTGAGAGTTTGTTGAAACTTGAACGAAGTCTCTAGGTTAAAGTTAACCTATAAGAGTAAGAGTTCAAACAAGTGATAGGATTTAGCGGAAAATTGAGCAATCCCATTCATTTCAATGGGACCAAAAATCGCAGAAAAAGCTGAATATCTCAAAAAGTATAAAATATTTTAATAACAAAAGTCATTGCCAGCATAAGCTGAACGAGCTGAACGTTTTGATACCAAAATTGTGTAAATAGTTGAAGAATTGTGGAAGTAGTTAAATGCCAAAAAATGTACGGAAGCAGAATAATAAACTAACTATAAAGAGAAAAAGAATCACTATAGTTTGAATGCTTTAAAGCATTCATTCAAACAATAAAAGGTTTAGTTGAAAGCAGCTTTACATAAAAGGATCTTTAGCTGTTTTTTAAAAAATGTTCAGACTGCCAATGCTGCGTAAGGATAAAGGAAGATCATTCCAGAGTCAGGGTGCAACAATCTGGAAGGAGTGATCACCTTAACTTTTCTTTCTGGTCTTTGGAACTTCTAGAAGGTTCTGGCATGTGGACCTAAGGGCTCGGGTTGGAGCATAAGGCTTTAACAGTTCAGTAATATAGGGAGGAGCTTGGCCATGTAGAGCCCTGAAAGTTCTAGTCAGGACTCTAAAATGAACTCTAAAGTTAACGGGTAACCAGTGCAGAGACATCAGAATAGGAGTGATGTGAGCTTGTCTGTTTGCTCCAGTTAGGAGCCTCGCTGCAGAGTTCTGGACAACCTGAAGGTGGTCAAGGGCTTTTTTGTAAAAACGTGAAGAGTGTGTTACAGTAACCTAGACGGGAGGAGATAAAGGCATGGAGAACCATTTCAAGTTCATGTTTTGACACCAACCTTTGCAGTTTGGAGATATTTCTTAAGAAATAAAAACAATTTTGGACCAAATGTTTTTGAGTGGCCTTCAAGAGACATTGATTGGTTAAAAACACCCAAATTTCTTAAGTTTGTCTTGACGGCAGATGATAAATGACCAAGTTTTAGACTAACCAGGGGAACCATGCTCTCAGAGGCAATGATCAGACATTCAGTCTTTTCAGAGTTTACCTGAAAGAAGTTATCTTCTAGCCAGCTGGTGATGCACTCTAGTAATTCAGACGGTTAATAGAACTCAGAATCCTTAAAGGAGCAGTACAGCTGAATATCATCTGCATATAGGTGACAAGAGACATTATGAAAAGTATCGATTATCTGTCCAAGAGGGTGTATGTACAGTAGAAACAACAGTGGACCCAAAACAGAGCCTTGGGGTACCCCAGAGAACAGATGGGTAGAATCTGACATGATTTGGTTTCTACAGACACTGAACCTTCTGTTAGAAAGGTACGATCTAAACCAGTCTAGAACAGTTCGGGAGATCCCTACTGAGTCACCAAGTCTGTTAATTAAGGTGTTGTGATCAACCGTGTCACAAGCTGCAGAAAGATCTAACAATACTAACACTGTGAACTCCCTGTTGTCTGCAGCCATCATGACACTCACTGGAAAATTTAAGCAAAGCTGTTTCTGTTGAACGCTTTTTACCAAAACCAGCCTGGAATTTATCTAAACTGTTGTGTAGTTCCAGAAAAGTAATCAGCTGATCCGCCACCACCTTTTACAATATATTATAGATGTAACATCCAGAAATTGTCATTTTTCACCTATATATTGACCAACATTATCTGCACGTATAAGCCCACTAACTGGGTTGATTTTCTCTCCTGTCTCCTAAAGGCTGTCAAGGCTGAGTTCTTCAGAGAGATCTGTGGCAGATATAAAAAAATGATCCAATCAGGATTCAATCCCAGACTCCCAGGTGAAAGTCGCATGCACTAACCAGTCAGCCAAACAGAGATCTCCCTTGTCCAAGTAGCCAGGGCGCATCATCAATCGGGTCACGGTGACAGGACACACACACTGTCACAGACGCATGACATTCTGTCTCAATCTGTCCCCATGCTGATTTTCTGCATTCCGTATTCTGCGCTTCAGGCTGTGTGTGTGTCAGTGTGCGCGCACGTGTGTGTGCGTGCGTGTGTGTGTGTGTGGGGGGGTTGTTCTGTGTGAAAACGAAGCAGTACAAGTGATAATGCTGCAGGATTTCATAATTTTATCCTTCTCAGCAGCAGCACTGCAGGTGCTCTCCATGTCCAACATGTGCATAAGCCAGGTCCTTAGTCAGCTTAAAGTAGCGCACATTTTTCCGCTAAGTTTTCTTTCATAAATCTCAAAGTTTGCGTGGAAAGTTGATTACGCAGTTTTCTGACCCCGTCGTGTGCGTAAGCTAGCTTGATAAATGAGGCCCCAGGCCTCTACAGTGCTTGGCACACAAGATAACATGTGGTCAGCAAACTGTTCTTTCCAAGGCCTCGGCTTTCCCCCTCATCGCTTCTACAGGAGTCCACACTCTTCACATGAAAAGTGAACTTTTACAACTTAAAAATTAAATAATCATATGGATGAATTAACCAGATGTTATGTTTGAATAATCTATGCCCAATTCAGTGAAGATGAAATGAATAGTGTTCTGGCAATGATATTACATATTTTGATCCGTAGTTTGATTTAACAAGTTAATTAACCATACTCTCATACACATATGACACAAGGTTCAAGTTAATGTCACTGCACATACAGATTCTTTATCCACAGAACTAGAACATTCTTGTATCTGATGAAGGTTTGGTTCTGAGGGATGTTTGGTAAACGTCAACAAACATGCCAGATTCTGATTTGCCAGAATCATAACATGGTGGTAATAAAACAGAATTTACTTCCCGAGTTATTCAGTTTCCAGCTGACACCTCGATTCGGCCAAATCGGGAAAGAAGCCTTTTTGAAACAATATCCTTTAACCTTAAGTCAAAATTTTGCCATGAAGCTGCAAGTGATTACAGGCACAACAGCTCGCTCGTTCCAGAGCTACAGCAACTCTCAGACATCCTCTCGGACGCCTTTTCTGCAGACCCGGGTTGTATCTCATGGCCGGGGAAGCTGAATTCAGAGGAAGCTACTAATCTCTGAGGAGCGTGGTCTCGATGTGCGGTGACCTTTCCACTCTGACTGCATCCCTCCGGACCGCCGGGAACAACTCATACAAGGGTATTGTAGACCTGCATACTGGTGTCTGATGTTGTTTTATTAATAATCAACCAAATTCTTTTACACCCAGAACTCAACAGTTTCTTCCAGATATAAATGTTCATACATCTACTTCACCTTCCAATCACAGCACAACCATCACACATCATTATTCATAGCTGTCATGTATTATAATTACAGGGAGTGCAGAATTATTAGGCAAATGAGTATTTTGTCCACATCATCCTCTTCATGCATGTTGTCTTACTCCAAGCTGTATAGGCTCGAAAGCCTACTACCAATTAAGCATATTAGGTGATGTGCATCTCTGTAATGAGAAGGGGTGTGGTCTAATGACATCAACACCCTATATCAGGTGTGCATAATTATTAGGCAACTTCCTTTCCTTTGGCAAAAAGGGTCAAAAGAAGGACTTGACAGGCTCAGAAAAGTCAAAAACAGTGAGATATCTTGCAGAGGGATGCAGCAGTCTTAAAACTGCAACGCTTCTGAAGCGTGATCATCGAACAATCAAGTGTTTCTTTCAAAATAGTCAACAGGGTCGCAAGAAGCGTGTGGACGAACCAAGGCGCAAAATAACTGCCCATGAACTGAGAAAAGTCAAGCGTGCAGCTGCCAAGATGCCACTTGCCACCAGTTTGGCCGTATTTCAGAGCTGCAACATCACTGGAGTGCCCAAAAGCACAAGGTGTGCAATACTCAGAGACATGGCCAAGGTAAGAAAGGCTGAAAGACGACCACCACTGAACAAGACACACAAGCTGAAACGTCAAGACTGGGCCAAGAAATATCTCAAGACTGGTTTTTCTAAGGTTTTATGGACTGATGAAATGAGAGTGAGTCTTGATAGGCCAGATGGATGGGCCCGTGGCTGGACTGGTAAAGGGCAGAGAGCTCCAGTCCCACTCAGACGCCAGCAAGGTGGAGGTGGAGTACTGGTTTGGACTGGTATCATCAAAGATGAGCTTGTGGGGCCTTTTCGGGTTGAGGATGGAGTCAAGCTGAACTCCCAGTCCTACTGCCAGTTTCTGGAAGACACCTTCTTCAAGCAGTGGTCCAGGAAAAAGTCTGCATCCTTCAAGAAAAACATGATGTTCATGCAGGACAATGCTCCATCACACGCGTCCAAGTACTCCACAGCGTGGCTGGCAAGAAATGGTATAAAAGAAGAAAAACTAATGACATGGCCTCCTTGTTCACCTGATCTGAACCCCATTGAGAACCTGTGGTCCATCATCAAATGTGAGATTTACAAGGAGGGAGAACGGTACACCTCTCTGAACAGTGTCTGGGAGGCTGTGGTATAGAGCCCTGCACGGGCCTAAAATCTGAGCCAGTGTCCGGCCCGGTCCGAGGGGGTGGAGCCCCAGCCCGACCCGGTCCGAAAAGGTTTTCAGGATTCTCTGGCCCGATCCGAGCCCGACTTTTTTTAACCAACAAAATGAAAACAAAGTGCGTCAATCCTGACCAATGTGTTAAAAGACGTGCAGGATCCAATCAATTTGTTTTTCCCTCATTTACTGTCATGGAGATAAGGGCGCAGTGCGGCTCTGGTGGTAATCAAGTTAAATTTGATCTCTTTCCAACAATTTTCACAAGAAAACAAAACAGTTAAAAGCAGGGCTTGTGTTGACCGGCTAGTTCCCGTATTTGGCCGTTTATTTTGACGGAGAAAGAATAGAAAGAATTACCCCGACGCATGCAGACGAACTGACACTTTATTCGTTATGCACATTGCAGATGTAGCTAAAAGATTCCCATCTGAACATCTGAGCTGGACACTGCTCAGCGCAGCTCGCTGTCAGCGCAGATTCAGAGTTTTGACAAAGTGGTGGAGATATACTCACCTAGAGAGGTGGAGGAACCTGAACCCACGATGACAGTCTGCAATGTGTCCAATCCGGTCGACAATTCATCATCGTGGCAACCCCCAGTGGATCTCAGTCATCTGACAACCAAGCAACAAGAGAAGGTTAACAAAATGTTGTGTGAAGAAGCAGGTGCTTTTGCTCAAGGCAGTACCGACACTGGATGCATCGTTAATTTGCAGATTTCGATCCATCTCAGCGACAACATACCGGTTCAGAGAGCCTACTCAATACCAAAACCGCTTGTTAAGGAAGTGAAGGGTTACTACATACAGGAATTGTTAGTGAAAGGGTGGATTGTAAAATCTAAATCCCCCTATGCAGCCCCAGTTGTTTGTCAGAGAAAAAAAGATGGCAGTTTGCGGTTATGTATTGACTATAGACTCCTCAACAAGAAAACGGATCCTGACCGACATCCCCTTCCCAGGATTCAGGATTTGACAGATTCTCTCGGTGGTTATGCATGGTTTGGTATGCTTGGCCAGAGAGAGGCGCATCACCAGGGTTTTGTGGCTGAGGGATCCCGGCAGTTTACGGCCTTTACTCCTCCTTGGGGTCTGTACGAGTGGGTCAGAATCCCTTTTGGACTGACCAACACTCCAGCCGCCTTCCAACGCAGTATGGAAGAGATGCTAGGTCCCCTCCGAGACGGATGTTGTATTCCTTATTTGGACGATATATTGTGTTATGCCAAAATATTCGACGAACACGTAGAATACCTCCGAAAGGTGCTGTGTGCCCTACAACAACACGGAGTAAAGCGACGACCGGAAAAATGTGAGTTGTTCAAAAGCTAAGTGAGGTACGTGGGGAAGATCGTGTCCGCTGAAGGCGTAAAGATTGATCTGCGCGACTGTTACGGCCCAGGGCCATTTGGGTTTTTTTTATTCCCTGTGTGTGTGTGAGAGGAGATGCAGCATCTGTCTCCCATCTCACTAAATTGCCTCCCAATTAGACTCTCCCAGCTGATCCTAATGATCAGCTCTGCCAGCAGCATAAAAGTCAGCCAGCCCTCAGTTCAGGGAGCAGCAGGCCAGGGAGGTTCTCTCTGGTCTGCTGTCTCCTCAGCAGCTTTTGGTTTTGGTTTTGTTAAGTTAAAGTATTATGTGACAACTTTGGTGGGTGCTTAGGAAACTCTCTGTGTTTAACCGTCAGCCTTTTTAGGTGTGAAGGAAACTTTACCCTTTCACTTGTTTTAAATAAGACATCACTCGTTAAAAAGGAAATTATGTGATGGTCTTTCGTAGTTTTGGTATTAATTTGGTTAATATGAGAGTTTAGTTGTTACTCATTTTGCGTTGCTGCTGATGTGTCTTGTTAATCTGTGTTTTGTGTTTATATTTATGTAAATAAATATTTTGTTACTTTTACCACGAGAACATGCGTCCTCAATTGTTACCCCAGGCCCCCTAGAAAGCCTGGATCGTAACAGCGGCCTTGAAGCTGTGAAAACACTCACATCCAAGACAGCTGAGACTGTGGGGGGTGTACGTAAATTAACAGGGTTCTTGGGGTATTACTGCACACACATCCAGGATTTCTCCAGGATAGCTGGGCCATTCTATAAGTTGTTACAAACCACAGTGTTAAATTCTGTCAGTAGGAAGGACAACAAACGCATCCAGCTCCATTCAAAAGAGCCTGTTATATGGACTAGTATACACCAAGAAGCCTTGTAAAAACTAGTTACTCTCCTCACAAGCTCACCGGTACTAGCCTACCCCGATTTGAATTTGCCTTTCACATTGCACACTGATGCATCAGAGAAGGGAATGGGAGCCGTCCTTTACCAAAATCAAAATGGCAAGTTAGGTGTAATAGGTTATGGATCGCGAACTTTGACACAAGCGGAACGTAACTACTGGTTACATAGTGGAAAGTTGGAGTTTCTCACGCTGATATGCGAGAAGTTGGCTGCATGGTGGCACAGTGGTTAGCACTGTTGCCTCGCAGCACGAAGGTTGCAGGTTCGAAACTCGGCTCGGCTGCGGCCTTTCTGCGTGGAGTTGCGTGTTCTCCCCATGCATGCGTGGGTTTCCTCCGGGTACTCCGGTTTCCCCCACAGATCACAACATGCCCTATAGGTTATAAACTGTAAGTCGCTTTGGATAAAAGCGTCTGTCAAATAAATAAACATAAACTTAAGTTCAGAGATTACTTGTATTACACACTTCATTTCACCATTTACACTGATAACAACCACCCGATTTACACTATGAGCACAGCAAAACTTAATGCCGTTGGGTACAGGTAGGTAGGGGAAATCTCTGATTTCCGATTTGACATAAAATATCGGCCTGGGAAAGCTAACACAGACACAGATACATTATCGCAGTTACCGTGGGACATGGAGGAGTACATGTCTGAGTGTACTGAGACTTTTTCAGATGAGGTGGTTCGGGCAACATGGGACGGGAGTCAGATCGCCCAGGAGAAGGATGTCGCTTGGATTGCCATCCTCAACATGACGGCTGCTGAGACCCCACCTTTACTGACCGCCAACCTCCCCAACATCAGTCACAGTGAGTTGGTGAAAGCGCAGTGGGAGGATCACAACATCAACCAGGTGATAAAACTGAAAGAGTCACAAACCAAGATAACAGATGAAATGCGGAGGGCAGTGGGTAGAACAGCTCAGAAGCTGCTGCATGAGTGGGCAAGCTTTGTCTGGAAGACGGTCTCCTGTTTCGAAGGACGGGAGATAGGAAACAGTTCGTTCTTTCTGAGAAATATCGGAAGTTGGTCCTACAACTGCTACATGACAAAATGGGGCATGTGGGTACCGAAAGAGTACTGCATCTAGCCAAGGAGAAGTTCTATTGGCCGTTCATGGCAAAAGAGGTGGAGGTGTATGTCACCCAGAAATGCTCTTGTATTATGTCAAAAAAAAACTGTTACTCATGTCCGTGCCCCCATGGGTAGTATAGCCACCAACTCTCCTTTAGAACTGGTGTGTGTTGACGATTTACACTTGGAGAAAAGTGTGGGAGGATGTGACTACATCTTGGTAGAAGTCGACCACTTTACAATATTTGCGCAGGCTTATGCTACGAAAGACAAAAGTGGACGCCCAGCAGCTGGGTGTATTTTTCAGGATTTTATTCCCCGGTTTGGGTACCCACAGAAAGTACATCACGACCAGGGGCGGGAGTTTGAGAATTAACTGTTTAAGACACTTCAAAATCGGTCTGGGGTAGGTCATTCCCGCACGTCCCCTCATCACCCGCAAGGTAACCCTACCGAGAGGTTCAACAGAACCATTTTACAAATGTTAAGAACTCTACCAGATGATGGAAAGCTGCGGTGGAAGGATCATCTGGCTCATGTGGTGCACGCATATAATTGTACAAGTCATGAAGCCACTGGATACTCGCCTTTTTTTAATGTATGGACAAAATCACATACTCACCTACGGGTTTTGCCGAGAAATGGGCAAAATGTGGGGCGGAAGCCTACCGCATCGTCAGTGAACACAGTAAAAAATCCAGCGGAAGGGGGAAAATAAGAGTATGGCAAGAAAGTGAAGGGAGTCGTGTTGCAACCAGGTGATCGGGTCCTAGTGAGAAACCTCAGTGAACGTGGAAGGCCTGGCAAGTTGAGATCCTATTGGGAAAAGACTGTTTAAATCATGACAGGACAAATAGGCCAAAACCCAGTGTACACTGTCCAGCCTGAGAGCGGAGACAACAAGAGGATGCATACTCTGCATCGTAATCTCCTGTTGTTAGTAAATGACCAACCGGTTGAGAGGTGTGTCTCCACGGAAAAATCTAAAAGGAGTACAAACCCGCGAGCAAGGAGAGTGCTCAGGAAGGGAGCTGTCCACGCCAATGAACAAATGTGGGACAGTCAGGATGCAGAGAGTGACTCGGAGGATGAACACTGTTCAGGGTACTGGTTAAGAATACCAAGGGGTGACCAACCACTGACACATCAGTCAGGAGCAGGACAGGAGGACACACAGAAGTTGACGGATGAAACATAAGTACATTTGAGAGAGGATGTGTCAGTTGGAACACGCTGCCCACCAGGAAAATCAGGGGAGGATCCCACCTAACTTCATGTATAGGAGGAGTCAATCGGAGCCGGGAAAGATGGACTTACTGTTGGCCACGCAGAGGAGGAACTGGGAGACAATCTCATGTCTGACCAGGACCAACAGGTGAGACCCACCGAGGCCAGAAGGTTGACGCGAGATCGAAGACCACGTCAGGTGTTTACTTACGATTTCCTGGGTCAGCCGTCACTGTGCGCACAGGCAACCGTTAGTGTGATTGACAACAAGCCCCATCACTCACCTGTCATTACAAATACATACCCAACTGTGGCTTACCTTCCAACCATGTCCATACCATACCTAGTACTACCTACTCATCACCGATTATGTGTCCAACAAACCCTTACCAAACTATATATGCAGCTTTTGTTATTCGTTCATTAGACTGCGACTGTGTTAAGGACCATTAAAATTTGTAAATATGTGACGAAGAAATGCAATTTTTAGTTATGAGATTTATTTTTGTTTGCCCCAGAGAGTGTGACGCCCACAAAGTGTGATCACACAATTTTGTTGAAATATTTAGAGTTATAATTTAGTAAAAGTAATAAAATAAGAATAGGAAAGTGTGCTGTGCAATACTGGGGTTCTCCACAAGGTGGCAGGGGGATGCAAGATGGCTAGTGGAGCTCTGTGTCTCATTTACCGTGATTCAGAAGCAGCAGTTCACAGAGACCACTCCATTCTGATGTTTCTGTCTCTTTATTTGCATTTCAGGCACCCAGACGTTCCCTCAATAATTCATATTTAAGCTGTCAGTGGGGATTGTGCCGGCCCTTTACCTGCAACACTAGCCACGTGTTGGAGAACCCTGTTTAACCAATGTGATGAAACTCCTCATTTCCACTATTGTATGAAGAACTTCCTCCTCATGATCCTTATTCTTCTGCTGATCCTGTTTTACATCTCAGGTGAGTGAATCCAGAGTTAGAGAACCTAAACATTAAACTTTGCTGCAAACACCTAGCAAAACTCTTTAGTCTCCTCCAAAGTACACCTTCCCAGAGTGTTTTCCATTCTGCCTTTTAAGGACTCCTTTCATGACTCCCTCGTTCTAATGGTTTATTCAGTGTAGCGCAGGTGGTGCTTAATATTTTATCAGGGATTCAGTAACAGAGCACCATTAGATACGTACTTATCTGTAGAACAGCAGAGGCGGCGTTTAACAACACCGATCTTCTGGTTGTCATTGCAATGAGGAGTCGACATTATTTAATGAGTATTGGTTTATTGACTAAAGATGGCATCGTGCTGAAACCTACCAACGCAGACAACAAGCTGACAACTGGAGCTGATCACCTGCTGAACTCTGATATCTCAGTGACACCTGAGTAGCTTACCTTTGTGATGTCACTGTTTCACTCAGAGTTCTGTGGCTCCGGGTAATACCGAGCTGCGTTTCTGTGTTTACCAAAAGACATGGAGAACTTCTGGATGTATCAGGCCGAAAAGCTCGAGGAAGAACAAACTGAGCAAAAAGGTCAGAGAGACAAACAGGATCAAGACGAGGTGAGAATTCCCATCCCTCAGAATTCCTCCAGTGAGCGGGAACATTTCAAATAGGATTTGTTAAGCTACATTTGCCAGTGACGTAAATACCAAAGAAACTACTGCTGCTTCTATGAATAACTTGTTAATGTAGTTCTCAGTTAGTTAGTTAGTTAGTTAGTTAGTTGTTAGTTAGTTAGTTAGTTAGTTAGTTAGTTAGTTATTTAGTTGTTAGTTAGTTAGTTAGTTAGTTGTTAGTTAATTAGTTAGTTAGTTGTTAGTTAGTTAGTTAGTTAGTTAGTTATTTAGTTGTTAGTTAGTTAGTTAGTTAGTTATTTAGTTGTTATTTAGTTAGTTAGTTAGTTAGTTAGTTAGTTAGTTGTTAGTTAGTTAGTTAGTTAGTTAGTTGTTAGTTAGTTAGTTAGTTAGTTAGTTAGTTATTTAGTTGTTAGTTAGTTAGTTAGTTAGTTAGTTAGTTAGTTAGTTGTTAGTTAGTTAGTTGTTAGTTAGTTAGTTAGTTAGTTGTTGTTGTTAGTTAGTTAGTTAGTTAGTTAGTTGGAGTAGATGGAGTAGATAAATCTCAGTGAATTCCCCCTGAATCAGTAGCTTAACCGAAACAGTTGAATAGGGAGTCACTGGCAATGCACGGGCCGTCGCATGTCACTCTAGAACTCCCCTCCAGTTGTTGGTTCGTCTTAATGAACAGTAAAAGAGTAGAGTAGAAAAACATGAAAAAACAGAATAAAGAAAAAATTCAGAAGAAGAACAGAATAGAGAACCAGAGGAAACGAGGAGGAAACCAAGGTGGACCCAGAAGTGGTAGAGACCAAGTAACAGACATGGTGTGGTAGTGTTACGCTCAACCACATCCGAGCCGGAGTAGGCTAAACTTGGCTCCCCCAATTCCCAGTCCTGAGTGTGGGAGAGGGAATAGGAGAGGAACAGTGGTGAGAAAGAGAACAGCACAGTTTGTAGTGTGGTATTAGCTGTATTTTCAAGTATAAACCTGTGTATGTTTTAACCCTAACTTAAAGGGGTTATATGGTCCAGGTAACAGATGTGGTGTCGTGGTGTCACGCTCAAACACATCCGAGCCGGAGTAGGCTAAACCTGGTTCCCCCAATTCCCAATCCTACGTGCAGGAGAGGGAATGGGAGAGTAAAAGAGGTGAGCAGGGAGAAAGCATAGTTTGTGATGTGGTATCCACTCCATTTTTAAGTAAAGGCCTGTGCAGAACTTTCCTGTAATATAAATAAGTCATGTTTAATATGGTTCTAGCTGGTCCAAAGAGAAATCCTATCACCCTGATGTGTTAGAATTATTTGAATCTGTTATTATTCCACAGGATTTTAAAGCATAGAACCATATGTGATAGCGCATATCTTTGTAACCCTGGACTTATGTTCATGCAGTTAATCGTAAAATTCAGACCCCATATAATTAAAATAACGCTTCATGCGTAATGATTCGACCGTGATCTATTAGAATAATTTATAGGGTTAGGGTTAAAATTGCAGATTAAGATGGGCAGGTAGCACTAAAGCATCTCCATATTTCAAAACATTATTCATAATTTGATCCAGACTAAGCACCAGAATCTTAATTAGGGTTAGAACTAAAGTTCATGGTTAGAGGCTGAAAGTAAGGTGGGTGGATGGCATTAACCGACCTCCATAGTTTAAAATATTTATTATTAAACCAATCCTAAATGGCCACAAGGGGTCTTGGTTAAGGTTAGAGTTGATATTCATGGCTAAAGACTAAAAGTAAGGTGGGCGAGTGGCATTAACCAACCCCCATAAATATAGAGTTTTAGGGTTAGAAACTAAAAATAAGGTGGGCAGGTGGCACTAACCAACCTCCTTAGTTTAAAACATTATTCTTAACCCAATCCTAATTGGCCACAAGGGGTCTTGGTTAGGTAGAGACTCATGCAATCACGCATCAGACCAACGGAACTTTGGGTTTTAGGGTGAGGGTTAGATTTTTAGGTGTAGGGTGAGTAGGAGACTAGTAAACATACCGGTAAAAGCTAATGTAATCACGCATCAGTTAGTTAGTTAGTTAGTTAGTTAGTTAGTTCATTCGTTAGTTAGTTAGTTGTCAGTTAGTTAGTTAGTTAGTTATTTAGTTAGTTGTTAGTTAGTTAGTTGTTAGTTAGTTATTTAGTTAGTTAGTTGTTAGTTAGTTAGTTAGTTGTTAGTTAGTTAGTTAGTAGTTAGTTAGTTAGTTCGTTAGATAGTTGTCAGTCAGTTAGTTAGTTAGTTAGTTGTCAGTTAGTTAGTTGTTAGTTCATTAGTTAGTTAGTTAGTTAGTTAGATAGTTAGTTAGTTGTCAGTCAGTTAGTTAGTTAGTTAGTTAGTTAGTTGTCAGTTAGTTAGTTGTCAGTTAGTTAGTTGTTAGTTCATTAGTTAGTTAGTTAGTTAGTTAGTGTATTGGACGAAACTGTTTCTTTCACAGATCAGAAAAATGAATGAAATCTTTTGGGATAACTGATTGAAGAAGACGCAGAAAAAGCAAAAAAAAAAAAAAGATGTGAGATGAAACTCATAGTGACTATGATAATTATACCATCAACCCAGTATGTTTATTATTATTAATAATAATAATAATAATAATAATAATAATAATAATAATAATACATCTAACTTATATAGCGCTTGTTTAGGACACTCAAAGACGCTTACATGCACTCTCACATTCACACACTGCTAGTGATGGTAAGCTACTGTGTAGCCACAGCCGCCCTGGGGCGGTCTGACAGAGGCGAGGCTGCCATTTGGCGCCATCGGCCCCTCTGACCACCACCAACACAAGCAAGTTGGGTGAAGTGTCTTGCCCAAGGACACAACAGCAGAATACCCCTGGTGGGAGCTGGAATCGAACCCATAACCCTCCGATCATGAGGCAACCCGCTCTACCACCTGAGCTACTGCTGCCCCCTTCCTTTTTAGTAAAGAAGGAATTGGGAAACTAACAGAGGAACACATAATGACGACACAAACATTGTCGATTAAATGTTAGAAGGTTCAAACGCAGCTTTAATTTGTTATATCCATCCATTTTCATCCACTCATACGGGGTCGGCTCGCAAGGGCAGCAGCATAAACTGGTCTCCTCCCGGGGAATCCCAAGGCGTTCCCTGGTCAGCCTAGAGACACAGTCTCTCCACCGTATCCTGGGCCTTCCTTTAGGCCTCCTCCCAGTTGGACGTGCCCGGAAATCCTCACCAGGGAGGTGTTCAGGAGGCATCCTGACTAAATGCACAAGCCACCTCAACTGGCTCCTCTCGATGTGAAGGAGCAGCGGCTCTACTCTGAGCCCCTCCCAGATGGCCGAGCTTCTGACCCTATCTCTAAGGGAGAGCCCAGCCACTCTGCGTAGAAAACTCATTTCAGCCGCTTGTATCCGCGATCTCATTGTTTCAGTCACTACCCAAAGCTCATGACCATAGGTGAGTGTAGGAACGTAGATCAACCGGTAAATCAAGAGCTTTGCCTTCATTTCCTTCAGAGCAGCAAGTTCAAAAGCCCAAAATATCTCCTCTGGTGCACTGAATCAGATATAAGTGAGCAGTTCTACAGCAAGTGATGCCTTATTCTCTCTGCAGGCTGTGTCTTCAGACTCACCACCCAATCAGGGAGCAGAATCACCCAGCCTACACCTGCTGCAGGATGACGAAGGCCCTCCATCCCATAAAGCTGTGCGTTGTAACGGTCACTGTCCCTTCTGCATTTTGCTTTGTTTTGAAACATACTTGCTATATTTTTATTTTCATTCACAGTCCAAGAAAAGCCTTGCAGCATTTCCTGCATATGCAGCAGGTGAGGGGAGCCAGTCAGAGCTGGGACGACTAACAACAAATAAAAACACAGAACTCTGCTTTAGTCTACATTAGTTACATTTCCCAACATCAACATGTAAATGTTTCAGTTCAAATACGGGGGGGGGGGGGGGGGACTTGAATAGAATTTTTATATATATTTAATTACTAATTAACCCAGAGCCAACAAACTCTTAAATGTTTAGTACAGTAAACTAGTACCATTTATCACTTCATGAATTTGCCTGTTTAAGACATATTTGTGTCTTAAGTGAATTTGTGTCATGATCTATTTCCTTAATTGAATTAATGTTTACTGGTTTTGAGGTGAGACTAACCCGATCATCTTTCCAGTACCAGGTCCCTGTGACCCAGAAGACCTGATAGATGGCATCGTTTTTGCTGCCGTCTATCTTGGGTCCACTCAGCTGGTATCAGAGAAAACACCTTCCAAGAACATCCGAATGATGCAGGCTCAGAAAGCAATCAAGCACATCAAGGTGAACAGACACACACACACACACACACACACACACACACACACACACACACACACACACACACACACACACACACACACACACACACACACACATGCGCGCACGCACGCACACACGCACACACACACACACACACCTTGGGTGTTTACAGGTGTGAATCAGTTCTGAAATGGAACAAAAGAAAAAGGGTTGTTTTTATTCGTGTTGAGATCAGATACTGCTATAATAGGTTAAATAGAAATAAAAATGACTTAGACAAACAAGCATCCCAGATGACTCTACAGGGAGCCTAAGTCTCCTCCCCTCCTGGTCGGCTCATGGGTCCCCGGAAAAACCAAACAGTGAATGCAAGTCAACGGGAATAAAAATTATTTTCTAACCCGCCCTAACTTACGCCCTGGATCACACATATGTTGCACTTCAATTTAAATGAAAAGTAATGATGGTTGTTTCGACCACGCCTGTCACGTACTTTGAGATTTATCAGCTTGTAAAAGTTCATAATCAGTCTTTGGCCAAGCCCCGCCCCCCTTAGTTACTGTTGCTAAGTCCGACAAACAAGTGGTCAAACACTGACCAGTGTAGCAGATTGCCACGATGGAGTGTGTCAGTGACAAATGAGATGTACATGTTTTAAAGAAAAGCTGGCTATAGACATCTTGACATGCAACATCATGCACCCAACCCCCCACACCCCTCAGCTTTTGGCTAGAGGGCAAAATATGAACCACATTTGACTGGAAAAATGTTTTGGGGACCTGTACTTGGCCTGTAGGACCTAGTGACTTGAACTGGACTCGACTTGAACACGCCTTATGTGACTTGGACTTGAACTCGAATACTAAGGTCTTGGCTGTGACATGGACCTGAGAGATGGTGACTTGACTACAATAAGTTTTGCTTGAACATTTCTGTCCTGTTTTTAACATGACTTTGTGAATGTGGTTGTTCAGGAGCGTCAGGCTGAATCCCATCACATAACAGAGGTGGATCTCTTCATTTCCACTCAGAGAATCAAAGTGCTCAATGCAGACTCCCAGGTAACACATCTTGTGGTGTTCTTGTCCTTCAAGCCATAATTTTTTTTACCGTGTCCTGGTTTCACAGTAAAGCAAGATATGGGGCTGGGAGTGATTAGCACTGAAGCTACTGACTGTCACCAGAAAAATAGGGGGAAATTCGTGGTCTCAACTAAGGCACTCACTCAGCGAAACATTCTGGGATTTGTAGTATTAGCGCAATGGAGCACCCCATGAATCCAACTATCATCGCTAATTGAGAAGATTAAAAATAATCCTAAATTTCTTGTCAGTACAGTTGCTAAACTTACACAGAATCATAGCTCTGAACCATCTATCCCCTTAGCCTTCAGCAGCAACGACTTCATGGGACTTTTCACGAGTAAAATTAATTCTATTAGAAACAAAATCTTTAGCATCCTCCCTAACGCGATTTCTTCTTCCTCAGTAAGTGAGGCAGCATCAGAGGTAACTGTAGAACCTCATCTGTGTTTGAACCGTTTTGATCCAGTTGAGCTTTCAGAGTTATCAAAAATATTAGCTTAATCTAAACCTTCAACTTGCATTTTGGATCCAATCCCAACCAAATTATTTAAAGATGCATTTCCTTTGATTATATCGAGAATGGGGGCAGTAACCAATCTATCCTTAGTAAATGGATATGTACCAGAGGATTTTAAGGTGGCTGTAATCAAACCTTCACTTAAGAAGCCTTCTCTGGATCCAGATGACCCAATGAATTATAGACCAATATCTAACCTTCCATTTTTATCCAAAGTCCTGGAGAAAATAGTGGCCATCCAAGTATGTCACCATTTAAACACTAATGCTCTGTTTGAGGAATTTCAGTCTGGTTTTAGAGAGTATCACAGCACTGAAACTGCATTAGTGAGAGTTACAAATGATATTCTCATGGCCTCAGATAAGAATCTTGTGTCTGTTCTAGTCTTGTTAGATCTCAGTGCTGCTTTTGACACAGTTGATCACAATGTTCTTTTAGAAAGACTTGAACATGTTGTAGGGATCAAAGGAACAGCGCTAGGCTGGTTTAAATCCTACCTGTCTGACAGATTTCATTTTGTAAATGTACATGACAAATCGTCTTCATACTCCAGGGTTACTTGTGGATGTGGAGTACCACAGGGTTCAGTGCTTGGATCAATTCTTTTTACTATATATATGCTTCCAATTGGTAAAATAATTAGACAGCATGAGATAAACTTCCACTGTTATGCTGACGACACTCAGTTATATTTATCCATTAACCTTGATGAACCTAAATAGTTAGGTACAGGCTTGTCTTGAAGACATAAAAAATTGGATGACTCTAAAATTTCTGCTTTTAAATCAAGACAAGACTGATGTAGCGGGAATCCACATTTTTTATCCTCAGGTTAACTTTGTTTGGATTTACACGGAGAAGAACAATAACATTTTCACACAAAGGTTTCTTTCACACTTAGCAGAAAAAAGGGGGAATTTGAAACTGGCCTACAATCGGATTAATTCCAAGATACCATTTTCGAACATAAGGCTAACCCCTACATTTTCTCCCAGGAACGTAAATTTTACCAAGTGACTTGTTTGTTTCCCTCCTTAAAGAGCGGGTCAATTGAGCCTCGGAGTCCTTCTCCACCCACGTATCAATTTAAAAAAATGCAACATTAGTAGGCGTTGCCTGGAGGACCGAGAAGGCGGAGCCGCGGCAGTGACGAAGACGATGGCTAACTAGACGAAGCTAGCTCCCTTCACTCTGAGCAGTTGATAGAAGTGGAGGACGTTTCTCCCCCTCCTTACACAGACACTCGAGAAGAAAGGGACCAAGTCTATTTGGAGGAGACAAGCGGACCTGAGTCTTATTGTTTTGAGCTTGTGAGTTGCCTGAAACTCCCAGAACCGACCCAACAGAATCACCTCTGAAAGGTAAGTAGCCGTTAGCCATAGCATTGGATTAGCTGCAGGGTTTGTCTCCACGGCCCTAAAAAGCTAGTATTCAGCATGTTTTAGAGGTTTATCTGCTTCAGCACACCTGGTTTTAATCAGCAACAAATAGCTGAGCTGCTTAACAGCTAATCTAACCTGTTAAAGCAGGAAAATCCACTGAAACATGCTGGATAGCAGCTCTCCGGTAGCTCTGGGCTCAAGTTACAGTCTGCTGCATAGAAAGTTATGAAACTACCCCATGAGAAAATTATTCTGTAATGTGTTCAGCCCACTAAAACTGCCCTGATTTCTTTATTTATTTACTGATAACAGCTGCTCTCTTGGTTCTAGGTCCTCTGGTGTCTGCAGCTGGTCTCCTCTGCTGGTGTCATCAGGATCAGGAACTTTCAGAAGAACGTGCCTTTCATTGACTCTTTCCCCCTTATTTGTTATATTAATTAAATAAATCTCAATTTATATATTTCCTGTTTTTGTTCATGTCCATAAATACTTAAACATGCTTGAAATTAGAACGAGCTTTTAACAGTGAGGTGCTAGTTTAATTAATCACAATAGAGCTAGTTAAACATGCAACAAAAATGTGATATTCAATGTAATTTATAAATATCCATTAAAATATCAAAACTGGAATCTATATGAGATATTTGGCAGCACAAAAAACTTGTCAAACACAATATTTATTATAATAATTGTAGGCAGACAGGAGACAGAGCTGATGGAGGTTCTCAGTCATCGAAGGATGGCTGAAGGCTTTCCAGGAACAGGAGATGTGGTGTTGTCTCTTCTCTCTCTATTCTGCCAGATGAGCTGATAGGTTACAGGTGTGTGAGGACATCCTCATGCTGTCACAACCAGATGACAGGAGTTATCAGGTGATCAGCCAGGCTAATGATGAGATGCAGAAAGAAAACAAATTCAGGACAGTGTACAATATGTGGTGTTGCTCACCTTATGTGCTCTTATAGAGTATTAACGTGTGCCTGCCTCATGGTGTAGAGTCCATATTTTGCTGAGTGTCTTGCAATAATGCAGGTTATTAGTTAATTTACTTTTGATAGCTAAAACAAAATATTTAATGTAAAAGTTATTTTCCAGGAGAATCGGCTCACACGTCACCACCAAGTGTCACAGGGGCAGAATCAGTAGCCTCCGTCATGATGTAATCACATACTTATTTAATTGTTAATATCTTAAAAATTCTGAAATGTTTTAATTTTTTTTTAACCTTGAACAGTTCACTGAGCTTGCACTGTCACTGAGGTGGAAGCTGGAATCAACAGCAGACACCTCACATCTTGGTCTTTTCAGGGGGTCTGGACGCTCTGGGACCTTCTGGAAGATGAATTTTCATCATGGTCCCCGTGGGTCACCAGACACACTGCGGCTGTGAACTCCATTCTGGCTGGCTATGTAAAAACAAAGAAGCAGCACATTTATAAATGTTTAAAAGAGCATAAAATCACGTGCAACAATAATCTGTAAAACAAATTAAAACTAGAAGGTGATAATAAAATGTTTACATTGAAGATTATTAAAAATAATTCACCTTTGCTACAGGGAAGGTTTCACATCAGCCTGGACAAGTACATTCATGCAGCTAAATCAGTCTGACAGCCAGTGTCTTGGGTAGATTTAGCCTGAAAAAAAAAATAGAAGCACATTGTTGTTGGGAGTTTATAAAGTCAGATAATATACAAAAGAATCTCCTATATAGGCGCTTTATAACATTCCTAGTGTGTGATCATTATAACGTAAAAGTCAGTCACATATGATGTGGAGAGCCTGAAATGCGACCTCCTGAACAGAATTCCTTACAGAACCGGGTCGCAAGCTGGATTTCACGCTGTAATGCTGTCAACTAGTGCAGCGTTAGTTAGAGACACTGTTGCAGAATCACCGACTGACTAGCTAAAGGAAGTGAACCACGTCTCTCAGACTTTGCATTTAGGTAGGGAATTGTCTTTAGAAGATGTTAAAACGTTTATTTAGCGTACTCACCTCAGACTGGAGCCCGCCGTGGTGGGGGAGCAGAGTCGGTGGGCTGCATCTAAATCGCGGAAGAGCCACGGTGGGCAGCCTCCCTCTTCAAACGGAGGTGTGCAGAATCGCGGGTAAAATGCCCACAGAGTCACCGCAAGCATACTACACTACACCTACTCACCAATACTAACACGATATGGAACACTAAACCCGAAATACTTTCCCAATTACACTAACAGCCAAACACTAACTAAACTACAATATACAACAGCCAAGCTAACACTAAATAAGTATTTATAACACTAAAATATATGCTAAAGACTAGGATATGCTAATGCTAATGCTGAACTACAGCTGACCTATGCTCGCTTGCAAATCCAACTCCCACTCGCCACAGGGCGTGGCCGAGACGCTCGTTGCTTTTATAACTTTGGCACGGAGCTGCTACGTAGTACTCTACTGGTTTACGTAGTACTTTACTCTTTAGCCATTGGCTAAAATTTATTCAAAATGACTCAAATTCTATGTTTTCAGCTGAAGGTGGCGCATTACTGTGGTTTTTAGACAGAATTTTTAATTTTTAAAGAAAATGCACCAAAATGCTAAAATAAAGAATGCACACATTTAAAACACTATTAGACACTCATTTATACAGTTCATCAGCAAAAAAAAGTTAATTTAGACGTTACTTGCTCTTTAAGCAATCGAGAAGCCGGACATTATTAGGTCTTGGTCTGTCTTACCTCAGCCTGCCAAGAACTGACGCTCCCCAAGGCCAGGTGCTCGTAAAACTTCTCAACAGTCATTCTGGAAGATTCCAGGATTTAGTCTTTATCAAAACTCTGGTATTTTTCTGTTGATCCACAGTCAAAAGGTGTTTTAGGTTGTTCACCATTAAAATTCAAGGTGTTCCGAGTAAATGTTTAAACTTTTACCAGTTACAAACCTAAACTGGTTGAACTGTGTTTTTTCTTTCATGTCAAACTTCTGCCATTGTGTTTCACCAGTTCAAAACAAGCCCCCACAATGCGGCTCAAAAATTGACTCCAACCCGGAAGTACCAAAATTTGCAGTTCCACCCTCATCCGCTGGGGGCTGGTGTTAGAAGCGAGCAAATCCTCTTTGACTCCCATGTTAAAAATACCAATTTCACAGCAGAACTAGCAGTACTTTTATCATTGGAAAAGGATGCTAACTCGTTAGACTGTTTGGGAAACACAATCGGGCTAACTGTCTTGGGAGATTAGTTAGCCTCTCACTAGCAGAACATGGGTTAATATTATCACTAATGACTTTGAAGAAAAAGGCTTGTCTTTCCTTATTTAATCCAGAGTTGTGTGCAGCTGCATTCTGAAGGTCTTGTAGTGGTCTGGTAGGTTGCTTTTCCTGAATTGATGCTCAGCTTTCCTACATTCTCTTTTCAAATCTGTAACTGATTTAGTGAACCTCCATGCAGCTTTTTGTTTGCTAGAGATACGTTTGACCTTTGTAGGGTTAGCATACATATGTATTTTGGGTGCTTTTTAAGCTCAATATACTACACTACATTTGACCAATAAGATGTGAATTTCTATATAAATATTGAAATCCAATCTGATTGGTCTTTGAATGTTTAACCAGAAGATTTAGAATTCTTTGTTTATTCAGGAATCATAAGACACTTTGTATTAATTCAGAGAGAGTCAAGTTTATGAAAAGTTAGAAATTTATTTTCTAAACAATTAAAAACATAACAACTAGGAAACACTTTATGTGATGAATGAATCTAACTGGATGGAATGTGAGGTGTGATGATGTGTGAATGTGACGTTATCAGAACCTTCGTATCTGGAGAAGCGGAGCTCTGAGTGGGAGTGAATTTGGTTTGCATTAACCTAGAAAGTTGATTTCTAATAACGGCATAAGACACAATCTTGTCGTGTCTACATACCCTTACCGGAGACTCTCTTTTTGATCCGAGATGTCAGGGAGTCTGTGGACCCCACGGTACCGAAGTTCGTAGAGAAACCGCAGTACGACCAGGTCAGTCCAGAGTCATCTCCAGATCACGACAAACAGGTGGACTTGTTTTGCGTCTATGGAAGGACTCTTGGGGAGTCTGAGCTGTGTCAGCTTTGTTCTGAAGGAAATGTTTTTGGTCAGCTGTAGCGTGCAACAGGTTTTGACAGCCTGTCAAAAGATGCGTTGGGAGAAGAGGCTTCCTCCGATGGTCAGTCAGAGTTAGGCTAAAATGAATCACTCAGGAAGTGATTTTGTTTTAATAACGGCCATATTTTGGTTTACTGACAAATCAGAACTTGCCATGAAAATGGGTTTTGCCAACAAACCTCAGATACACACCTCCCTCAGACACGAAGATGCTGATTTTGTGGATAAGAAAATATCTATGTGCAGTGACGTTGACTTTAACTTGCGTCATGGAGATATGGTGAGTGTGTCTTGTCCAGTCTCATACGCTGATTAAATTTATAGGTCATATTTTTCAATTCATCCCTATTAATCTAAGCACAGATTAATCAAAACATTTCATTTAACCATAACGTTCATTCATTATATGATTATTTAAGTATTCCATTTGATCTTTATTTTAACACTTTATTATTTATAACATTATAAAATTATATTATAAATGTTCATTTCATTATATGATCTAATTATGAAAGTTCATCCCTCTTGTTCTGTGAAGCAAAGCAGTCTTAGATAAGAGGGAGCTTGCGAGGACCTTGGACAAACAACAGTACCTTTCTTGCAGATTAAAGACACCAGTTAGGACTTATGTCTCCAAATGAACAGATACTGAAGAGGTCATTCTGCAGATGAAAAACTGACCATTTCTGGAGGCTACACCTTTTTGGGTGCAACGGTGTCAAGGTGATTTAAAAGTGAATCAGCACAGCTGGTTCAGACTTGTTGATGTATTCATGCGTTCTATAAAAACTGATGCAGTGTTATCACCCAGATACCTTTTGCTGAGAACAACTGAGGTGTGATGTGTAGGAGGTGACATGGGTATCTCAGAAAAAACACAGAAGTGGTCAGATAGACCCACATCCTCAACAACAACGTTAGACCCATCCACATCTTTGGTTATGATTAAGTCTAGAGGTCATCCCGGATCGTGGGTTTGATTATGAACACCCCAAGAAATTGTTCTGCAGATTTGTCATTAGCACCATCAACATGAAATGGTAAATGGCCTGTATTTGATATAGCGCCGTCTAGGGTCCTGGAACCCCCCAAGGCACTTTACAACACAATCTGTCATTCACACATTCACACTCTTGTGGTGATGAACTACAATGTAGCCACAGCTGCCCTGGGGCGCACTGACAGAGGCGAGTCTGCCGTACACTGGCATCACCGGTCCCTCCGACCACCACCAGCAGGCAAGGGGGTTAAGTGCCTTGCCCAAGAACACCATGGCATTTACCAATAAACATGAATATTAAAGTCACCAGTTGTGAGAAGATTTGCAAAGGCTGTTGTGATAACAGAAAGAAGCTCAGTGAAGTTTGTTAGGAAAAGAGTGCATGACCCTGGAGGCCTGTAGATTACTAACACCAATATCGTGGGTGTACCTTTAACTTCAAAACAAGTACACTCAAAAGCGTGATAAGCACCACACACTATCTGTTTACAGAGGAATGAGTCTCTCAATATAGTAGCTGTAGCACCTCTTCTATCAGACCGATGTGCATTCAGAGACGGGACATTTGGTGGTGATGACTCTATGAGAACTGGTGCACAGCTACTATCGTTTAGCCAAATTTCAGATAAAAACATGAAGTCAAGATTACGAGTAGAGATGAGATCATTCACTAAAAATGACTTATTGCTAAGAGATCTAACATTTAATAATGCATCCTTCATAGAGATGATGAGAGGAGCCTGTTTGGAATGGGCCTGATAAGGAACTGTTAGAAGGTTTCTGGGATTATGTGATCAAAGAGGCACTTTCCTGTACTTTCTTGTAGAAACATAGACATAGGGAATACTAACATTTCATTAGGTCCACGTTTGCCCTGGAAATATTCATGAGTGTCATCTTTCCTGAAATCTGGACCCTTTAAATCTCAGGTAGTGATCAAAAGCTCTTCAGCTCTGCAGAGAGCCTTTAACGTTACTCCTCCATCATCAGGTGGCAAGGGAAAAGAGTCATGGAGCAGCCGCTGCTGTGTTTGTGAGTATTAGCGCATGTAGTCACAAAATGGAGCACTGAGTCCTCCCAGACATGCAGAAGTAGAACTAAGCATGAAATGTAGATGATGTTTAACACATTTATCAGAAATCTAGAAAAAAGAAAACTTGGAGCTACGTTACGTGCATGTGTAGTTTATGTTGGCTAACGTGTGCATCTGTGTTTATGGAAGCAGGTGTCTCTGGGGCTGCCAGCGGAGGCTTACAGCTGAGCTTAGTCATAAAGTAGTCCCAAGCCTAACATGGCGCCTGTGATTCCTTCATGTTACTAATAACTTTCACCTGCAGTCAGTCTGATTATTTAGGTCACCAAGCAGAACTGGGACCACTACTGAGTGATTTTAAGGACATTTTTTTTACTAACAATGCTAGTTGGATCCATTCTCTTACTGTGTTTTATGCTAAGCTAAAGCTAAAGGAGTACAGCCGGGTCAGGCGAATGACCGGGCTGGTTTTTCCCACCTATCCAACTCTGGGAAACATGTCAACAGACTAAATTTCAATTTTGGGTAGAATATCCATGTAACTGAAAATTTTTATGTAAAAACCAACAATTTAAACATTTGCATCCCACTGTACGCCCCTCTTTTGTTTTGTTCATTATTTTATTTTGAAAGGAGAAAACTGACAAACCCCAGCCAGCTGAGAATAAAACTGTATCCATGTAGCCTTCCTTCCAATGTAAATAAGGTGTTTTGTGATTATTTCTGTGTAGAATCTTTACACGCTGCTCCTTTAAGTAAATGGTAAACACACATGTGGCATCTTCTTAACCTTTTCTTCTGTAAAACATCTGAATGATTACTGTTAACGGACCATTATTTGTTATTTGTTTTCAAGGAAACCATACTGGACCACCCCTTACGAACCATCTCCTACATCGCTGACATTGGCCATGTTGTGGTTCTGATGGCCAGGCAAAGGTTTACTAAGCAGGAGGGTCAGGATAATGAGGAGGCCTCAAACTCGAGTCAAGACAACAAGCGACAGTACACAATGTTATGTCATCTGTTTGAGACTGAGGATGTGAGTCTAGGAGGATGTTATCTTCTTTTCATAGTTAATCCATGAATTCAAATGATTGAAAATATAGCACAATGTATTAATATAATTAATATTGATATCCGTAAGTCTGTTATTTCTTCTAGGCCCAGCTGATTGCCCAGTCCATTGGGCAAACGTTCAGTGTGGCTTACCAGGAATTCTTAAAGTCAAATGGCATAAACCCGGAGGACCTGAGTCAAAAAGAGTACAGCAACCTGCTAAGCACTCGGGACATGTACAACAATGACCTGGTCCACTTTTCTAAATCTGAGAACTGCAAAGATGTAAGTAGAACGTAAGCGGTTGATTTTAAAAGCTGTTTCCCAAACAGGTTTTAAGTGCATATTGTATTGCAACTGATTAAATTTGCATTTAATTAGGAACAAAAGGACCCACCTTATAAAAATAAATAAAAACAATGTTATCTTGCCTTTTTGACCCCTTGTTGGGTCATAAGTTTATAAGCTCCACCCTCTCATTTTCCAATCACGATTAGCTAAGCTCCTCGAATCAGAAGCAAAATGTCTTCAAGAAACCAAAGAAGTCCAGTTACCTTCATCTGAACCTTTTTGGAATCCTTTAGAGAATTGAATAAATCCAAAAAGTAACCGGAAGAAATATCTGTATCCTACTTGGTGTAACTTATTTTCTTCAAAACCCAAAGTCGTGGTTCACCGAAAAAAACACTTAATGATTATTTCCAATTCTAAAGGGTCACTGTGAGTGTTTCATGCAGGCTGAAGATGAAAATAGTCTCCTACACCTACCTCCTGCACTAGCTTCTGATAGAAAACAGACGGTGAAACTCTAGGATTAGAAAATCCTGACAGATCTACGTCACCCTGTCACTAACATTCATGGACTCACCCATCTGGACTCACGACGGAGAAGGCTGTTGTTGGTTTAGCATCTAGGAAGCTAACGGATTGCATTAGCAACTGCACCACACAGCAGAACTCCTCCAGACTTGTGTTATCTGAGGAGATAAAACATCAACGTTGCAACGAGCAAACAGTCAGTGGTAGAATCGTGTTGCTGGTAGCCAATCAGCTGAGAGATGTTCAAATATCAGGAAATACAACTCTAAGACCCGCCGTCTGAAATTCACCTCTGATCTGGTAATCTTCTAGGTCCTGAAACAGGCACACCAGGGCTTTTCGTGCCCAACGCAAAAGACATGCATTACTGCTAGAGACCACTGCAAATGTATAATAACCACTTTTAATTTTGTTTTTTACCAGTCGGAGCTCAAATGGAAGCGATACAAAATACACATTCAAGTAATGAGCATAATTATAGTTGGCCACATGTGTACTCCCTCAAGCATCATGTATGTTAACATGTATTTTGAGCAAATCTTTACCTCTTAAGATATTTTCCCTCAGATCATCAGGCAAATTTTACACAGGAGGGCACAACATTTCCTCAAAACCATCATTATGCCTCTTAGTTTTGCACGAAGCCTCTCCAATGGTAGAATTGTAAAAATGTCTTTAAAACACTGGGTTATAATGGTATAAGGCTTCTCCTTA